>NW_008662091.1:61697-101043 GCF_000695815.1 Acanthisitta chloris
TGTAGTGTTGCAATATGAATTGTGAAGGCTTTCTCCTATCCACTTAGACAACTTTGTATGTATCCATTGTAGGATGAATTCCAAAACATTACCACTGACTGCAATTTAATATGTGGTTTTTGCAGTCATTTTATAAGACAAGCCAACATAGCATTCATTCACATGAGTTTCCACAAATAGCAAACTACCATAGACCCCTAAAAACTAAATACACAAAGCAGGCTGGAATGAATTTTGTCTTTGATGTTGAACAAAATTAAGCAAAGTGGTTTGCTATTAATAATTTCTACTACTACATTTTTATTTGAATGTAAATGGTTGAGATTTGATTTAATAATTACTGACTCTTCAAAGCTAAAGGAAGAAAATATCTGAATTACCTCCATGCAACCACTAATGCCTTTTGCCTGTGTCATGCAACCAGTGAGGGACAAGAGATGTCCATGGACTGCAAGCTCTCTGCTGCTCTCTCAGCAACACATGGAGCAGCACAAACAGTGGTAACCAGAGCTTTGAAGAAGCACTAGTTGGACTTCACATACATAAATTAAACACCATAGTAAATTTTCTCTGGTTTCCTCTGGTCTATAGATGCACGGTCCTCTGAACAGCAGTATGTCTACACTTAGAAAAAAAAGAAAAATCTCTATTCTTGGTCAAAAAATTAGGCTCCATCTGTGCAAACAGATGTTCTGCATTCTTCCAAAAATTGTGCTGCCATAGATACCTAACGGGTTATAGCATGTTACCAGGTCATTTCTACAAACCTCTATAAATGAGTAATTAAAGTCAATCAATGCTGACAGCTGTAGAACAAACTCTTACTTCAACTGAGAGAGATTTTGTGTTCAAAGCTCACAGCAGAGGACAAGAGGGTTACAGGCTTGTGTTAGGAAAAGGAGTCATAACATTCCACTACACAAGGTCAGTCCTAGATCCTGAGTGAGGCATCAGGACACATGGCAAAGAATATGAGAATGAGATCTGGGCAAAGAGGTATCAGTGGACATTCTCACTAAATATTCAAAAAGTAGAAAAAAAAAAAAACCTCCCAGAATATAATTTAAAGAAATGAACCCATCAAGCTGTTTCTTTATCTTGATATTATTCATATTTATTAGGCATATTAACAGAAAAACTTAAATTTGACTGTGGATCTGGAGAGTGGATTAAAAAAGTCATATATATCCTTCTTGATGATTTTCATAATATTCAGTGCAGTAGTCCAGTGGCACCAGACAGGACGAGCCTTAGTCACCCCAAAGGTGATGCAACCAGATGAACAGAAAGTTTGCCAGCATGCCTTCATGAGAGCTCTGTCCCTCCATGTTCATGACTGTCACAGAATCACTTGGTAACACGCAGGTGTGAAAGGAAAGTTTTTAATTTATATCAACTCTCAACGCCATACAACACAACCTTTTCCACAGCATTATCCTTTATCTTACTTGTCTTTGTACTTTCCGATGTCCACCCATAAATTCATTCTCTTCAAATGGAGCCTGCCATTTATGAGACACCTCACCATAGAACTTGTTTGGCAGCAAAATGATTCATTTCTAATTTGAGTAAAAGTGAATGTTAGAGCACCTCTTGAGGGCTAAATTTGGTGTGGCTAAGTATCTCATAACCTTTGTTTCTCCATGCCTATTCTCAGTCATGAGCTAGACATCATCATCATCACTGATCCTGTTTATAGGCTTAGAGCAAGTACATTTATTACTACACAAGTTGGCAGGAAATTCAAAGGCATGGTAGGTGGAAACTGTGAGCCACAGAAACATAAACGCTACCATCTCTGCCACCAAAGCAAAGCGCTAAGGCCACAGCTCCCATCTGAGCAGTGTCAAACCCACAGATAACATAGCATTAAGCTGCCTCTGCCTGAAGTTGTGGGGAAGAGTGACAGGAAATAAAGCCATGAAGAGAGAGCTGCCGCAGAGCTGATATGTTCATCTGGTTCAGAGCTGCCCTGAAAAGTGCTCCCCAAGTTACAGATGCAAAAATCAGAAAACCCCTGACAAAGGTTTTGTGGCGAAAACAAGTCAGCCGAAACCCAAAGATCCTATTAGATCTGAGCTTGCTGTGGTTAAAGTGTTCTCCTTCTGTAATTTCTTCGTCTATCTCTTTTATAAACATTGTAACTATGTTGCCTGGATTGGATGCTGTAAATACTTCTCCTGGCACTCTTCTCAAAACTCTCCTTTAATTTAAACCAGGCTAAGGTATCTAGGTAAGACCAAAGAGTTATTCATCAAGACCAGTGAATAAAAAAACAGGAGTACTGAGAAACTGTATCACATATCCAACATGCTTCAAGAGAGTTAAAGGATAAAGGACCTGCCCTTACAGAAGCTACATGCACTAACTGAAGATTTGGCCCTACAAGGAAGGAGAGGCAACCCTATGAACATAGCCTTCTCTGGCATACAGTGAGATGGTCATAAGCAGCCCTGAGCACAAGGAGCCTCCGGGCAATACAGGAGATTTTTTCTAAAGGAAAAGCATTTTTATTTTCCATGTTTGCACATGGCAGACAACATTAGACAGTTTGGCAGACCTGCCAAGCTTTCTAAGACTTTCAGAAGTCACATGCCTCTCTTGATTTGCAAAACCAATCCTGGAAAATCTATGTGCAGCTGAATAAAACCTGGGAAAGTTTTTTGGTGTCCAAAACCTGTAGTTTCACAGTCAGCCTCAAAATCAAGCCACTGTTGAGTCAGAGTGCATTATACCCATTTTGGTACCATGTTTTTTCTGTTAAGGCGTTCAAATAAGGATATGATGTGTGAAAATAAATTAACTAAATAATTAATTAATTAAGGTATGCTGTGTTTAGCTGTGTGTATACAGCTGTGTTTAATCCGTGTGTTGGATTCATATGGACAGTCACTATCCCAGAAGACTTTCAGACTCTTCTAGAAATAGGAAATTTCTTTGACCACAGTTAGGTTTTGATGTACCTTTAAGCCAGCATACTCTATCTAGTCTAGGATTCACAAGATGCTATCACAATGTAAATAAAGGTCATTATTATTCATAACATTCTTTTCACCTTAAGAACCAGTGGATAATAAGCTTGTGCTAGGTGCCACACCAAGAGAACAGTAGACTGGCTCGGCAGAAGGAGCTTATATTCCAAATAGAGACCTTGGAAAGCACAACGTATGCAAAACAGTAGCTCTTTGGCATTCCAGCAGGGAATTGGCCAGAAGGTTTAGGCAATGAAAGGGAGAAAGCTGTTGTAAAACATGGTAGGCAAACTGATAAGAGTGGAATGACACTGAGCTGAATAAGCTGAGTTAAAGGGAATGGGAAAATAGGCACAAGCAGGCAAACAGCGTGACTAGCTGGAGCCCAGGTAAAACTCCATAGAGCCCTCTGCATGCTAGAAGTCCCAGGCTCTGGCTGGCTCCAGTCTCTGCCCAGCTCCTCTGCGGGCTTCCCTGTGGGATGCACAGGGGAGTAAGGAGGATGAGGCGTCTGGGCAGGGTCCTCCCCTGCACACTTCTGGGTTCAGAAGGTTGCTGGCAAGCTCCGTCGCTCCCCTTCCCTTCCGTGCAGCAGGCCCAGTTTTGGCTGCCGTCACAGCTGCAGCTGTTCCTACCAGCTGGAATCAACCGTCCTGGCCCTGTTCCAGCTCAAAAGCAATTACATTCTTGCAAGTGGATATTGCAACTTCCTGTCCTAAACAATCATGTACTGTTCCTCAGCACTATTAACCAGCTGCTGCCTTCCACTCAGAGATGGCTGCAGGCACAGGGTGGGGCCCTGAAAGAAAGGTGCTGGTGTATGGAGTGAAGATCATTCCTGTGTAGGTTCACCTGCAGTTTAGGAAGGTCAGGGAGTGCTGCCTGACAGCCCTGCATGACTGTTAAGAAAGTGTTCAGCACTCCAGCAACATATGAGTGATGAAGAATAATATCACCTGGGCTAGACCCTACAGTGGGAGAGTGCTTCTTCTTGGTCCAAATCTTCCAGAAGAAATCTTCCTCTATGCCCAAACTTCATAAAATAAGACATCTCCAAGAGCTAATGCAAGAACTCCTTTGCCTTTGCCAATCATTTAAAACCACAGCCTGGCCCATAACACCTGGAAAAGACTTTTGTGAAACATTTTAGTGCAAAATGGGCTGAAGGCATCAAAATGATAAGTGGGATTACTGGTCCCAAACTAACATACATAGTTTCCAGCAATTGGTCTTCTAAAACTGTTCCACTCAATCTCCAGCTTCTACATTGCATGCACATAAGAAAAGCATATAGATATAGATTAGATATATAGATATATATGTGCTATAAAAGAACCATCATCTGCCCAAGCAAAGCTCATATCTCCCTTCTAACTTTGCCACATGAGCAATGGGAATCTGATCATGAGGCTTTGTATTTCTGTAACTTTTTCCAAATCTGAGTTTGTTCACAGGCATGGATTAATTAAGTTATGCATCTCTATGAAGAAGGTGCATACATATTTGTTAGTGTCAGCACAGCACAGAGCAGCATAAAGAGAGGCAAAGTAACTTGAAAGACAGAGTAAACACCTGGGGAACCAGGATCCCAAGAAAGAGGCTGCGAGCATGCTGTTAAAGGTCAGGAGGATTTGGGAGATAGGAATCCCCACTCAGAGAGGCACCATCTCTTGTAACAAACAGTAGATCCACACCAACTAGTCAGGACAGTTAAATCCCTCATTTCATCTAAGAATAACTGACTACATATTTGGGGAGGAAGAGCTGTTAAAAATTGCCGAT
Source organism: Acanthisitta chloris (assembly GCF_000695815.1). NCBI lineage: Eukaryota > Metazoa > Chordata > Aves > Passeriformes > Acanthisittidae > Acanthisitta > Acanthisitta chloris. The sequence continues at coordinate 66,452 of NW_008662091.1, forward strand.
ACTTGTGTACTTAGTTCCTAGTGCCCAAACCTTGCTATCTGTAATTGGTGGCCTGGTGATGCACCTGTGAATTACCTCTACCCCCATAACAATGAAACAAAGCAGGTGAGCCAGATGTGCATGGGAAATCTTCACAGGAGTCCTACTGTAGGTCTGCACAGCTTGGGGATATCCTCCATCATCTTGCCATGATTCTTTTATCAGGCTCTGGATGGAAGATACTGCTGAGCATCAGGACATTTCAGGGCAACAAACAATGCGTTTAGTCTTGGTGGAAATACCAAATATTTTATTAAGAGAACAGACCCTTAAAATCTAAACAGGCCTGATAGATGTTTTCTGAAGAAATTGCAGTTAATATTACTTCCCATGCACTTCAACAGCATAACATGAAGCGATGCACTGACAAAACAAGCATTTTAGAAAAAAAAATATTTTAAACTACCAGTCACATGATCTTTCCACCTAGTGTTTTAGATTTGTGATAGGCTTTGCCTTGGCTGACAGCCAGGCGGTCCTAAATATAGTCTAAAACCAAATATTTAAGTGTAAGTCTGAACAGACAGGTGTTTGTTGGTTTTTTTAGCACATTCCCTTCAAGTGCTACAAAGTCAGCTGCAGATGCAACAATTGATAGATATTTCTCCTCCAAAGGAAGTACTATATCCCTTGGATTCCCAAGGTAATTCTATAGGAGAGCAAATACTAAAGTACTGTGATGTATGGGTTTGAGTGCCATAATTTATAAAAATATCTCGAAGTGTTGTACAGTACAGAAAAGCATGCAAATAAATCATAGAAACATATACATTAGGTACAGTAGATTTTCAGCATGTGCTGTCTGCCAGATTGTAACATATACACCTGCATAGGGGACTGCTAGAAAGCAGTACATTCAACATTATTTATTAGCTATGGTATCACAAAACTGTTTTTATCTGCCTGTATCACTTGAACAATCTGCTTTGCACAACTGTACTCGATTACCCAGTTATCTGACCTGTATGACATTGCCTGGTCAAAGCCAGGAGAGTGAGAATGAAACAGGGCCACTGAAAAAAATTTAAACCAGGGCATCTTACTCAGTTTCCACAGATCCTCTCACAACATCCAAATCTCACTTGGGATTCTGATTTTCTTCTCTTTTCTTTCCTTTTATTTTGTTTTAAGTAACTGCTTTCTCCAGTTTCTCCCTTTGCTAGCTGTGTGCCAGATGATCTCCAGGCTAACTTGCCCCTTCAATAAGTTTCAGTCCTTCCTGCAGTTCAACTAACATGCTCTGAACAAAGCTGTCTGGTCCCAGAAGACAGATTTACTGCACAAAAGAAAATGCTTCCTTGCACTAGTGAGTGAAAGAGGGATCTCCAAGAGTTTGTGCTAATTAAAGTCAAATAGATCTCTGGTCCTAAGTCTGAGCTGAGGAAATACTGACATGTAAAGGCTACTAATAATGGATCCAAACTAATTCAGCATCAACTCCACAATCATCACTGAAATGACTTTGCTTTTTGTCTTTTAATTAGAAAGCTTTGGGCTTTTTTTAAGTACTGGGAAAATTAAAATGAACCAAGAAGAATGTCCTTCACTTCCTCCCATCACTGGTTTCTGATACCACTTCCAGCTTTTGATAATATCACTCATACCCTGATTACCAGTTTCCTTCCAATCCTCCCCCTAACCACCTCTCTCACATAAATCATTCTGATCTCATTTCTATCACTCAAATAACATGTTTCCCATTTTCATGACATACTCATCTTTTTCTTGCCTAATTAAAGTCTTCTCAGAACTTGGAGTATGACCTATTCTAACCCTTTTAGTTTTCCAAGTCCTATTAATCAAAGAAAAATAATTTTCATGTTATCATAAAAATAAAAACAATTGCCATGGTTGTGAGAGGTATTCCTCTTTTTCTTACTATCTTACATCTTCCCTTTCCCTTGTGCACCACAGCAATGGACATACTGACTGAAGAGCTTTTGATTTGTTTTTTTGCACTGGCACATCTGTTGCACTCAGTTATTCAATGCCCCATGTATTATTCTCTTGGGAATTCAGATTGTGTTTATTAATTGCCCATTAGTAACAACAGATGATGGTGATTAGCAGTTTAAAGAAAACAAACAATTCCTATAAGCTTTTAAAACTTCCCAGTGAGTGTCATACTTAAGTAGTTCCTTAGGGACTGCTCTTCAAAGTCTGGGCTATTTTGTTGATAAGAGTGTGCAACAACATACCAAGCATTCAACAGAGCAGAAAAGGATTTAATGGGACTGTGAACCTGCCTAATTAGGCAGATGTTCTCTTCCAGCCTACTATTGCAGAACATTTTATTTTCTCCCCATAAAATCTGATAGCAAAGAAGAAGGTTCAAGACATGACTTTTTTCAGGGTTATGCAGCTGTGTTAAATCTGTTAAACAGCAGCTAGCATCCCTATGCCTCACCACAGACCAGTAAATACTCTACAGTGGGAGAGATTTTTATAGCCATTGCTTTTACTTTGAGCTGTGAGGGTACAGCTTTTCAGCCTTGGAGAGGAGAGGCTTTACTCCAAGTCATTATCTTTCTGTCATTTTATGTGTCAAATACAAATGCTGGATGGTTCATTCCTATTCCAAACAGTCATCATGTACAGGTTCTCTGTTGCTGCACCTCTACAGAAAAGGAATGCTTTTAATACACTATCATTTATAGAGTGATGCTGAGTGCATACCACTTGCTGACCCAGTATTTTTGTTCAGGTGCAGGATAATGAAACTCTACCATACACTGCTTTCCCTAGAAGAGCCCACTCAACTGCATTTCTTAACAGATTTGTTCTTAGAGCTGAAACATTCCTTTTTACTATTTCTAACCCTTCTAGATATGCCTGTAAGCTATGGTACGGCCACATGGTTTGCACACATACTGTAACATTTCTCTCTTCACCTGCCAGATTTAGCATGGAAGAGGCTAATGCTCTCTGTGTGGCCTATGCAGTCCAAGATTAACACATAGCCACACAAAGGCTTTACAGCACAATGTCCCTGAATATATCGAGGAACCTTCCACAGAATCATAGAATAATTCAGGCTGAAAGGGACCTCTGGAGGTCACCTAGTCCATCCCACTGCTCCAAGAGGGGCCAGCTCAAATGTAGATCAGATTTCTCAGGGCATTCCAATCTCCAATTGAGCTGGTCTCTGCCAGTACACAATAGTGACACTTCCCAGAACAATAACCGTATATAGCAGCTTTCCAGTAAATCAGCTACAGAACAAAGAGGTTTGATTACAGCCACTACATTTTCTCTGTTGAGTACTTCCATGACAGAGGATAGTTCACTCTACAGGCATCTTCCCCTACAGAAGAGAGGCAACCAGCTCAATTGGATAATAGTTATAGGCAATCAAAGGCTACAAATTTTGGTGCCCTAAAGTTACAGACTAAGTCGCATGTCACTATCCCCTTGGCAACATGGTCAAGTTGCCTTTAGCATGTCCTAACCCTGAGACATCCAGCCAGCCTTTCCCCTCTGCAGCCACATGATCATTTGTTTCAAAGTGCCTCAGCATCAACTAAATCAGCCAATGACATTGTCTGTTGCAGCTTTTTTGCATATATAAAAACAAACCACAAGTCATTAGAAAGCAAATATATTTTACAATGTCTGCAGCATTTGAGGCCTCAGGTACAGATAAGAGCCATTTGATACAGTTGTGATTCCCTTGGGACAAGTCATTCTGGAGGCTGGTAGTAGCATGTCTTCAACAAAACCTGGAAGGCTTCCAGAACCATAACGCACTTCCAGTCACTTTCTTACAAAAGCCAACTCAAATGCCTCCCAGTTATGCAGCTTTTAAACTAGATAAGAAACAAACAGGAAAAATGTAGGGGAAAAAACCATCATGATGGTAGTAGGAAGATTTATGGCAAAGCTTAGAAAAGAGGTTCAGAGAAAAATATTTTTCTTATAAAGTCATGCTGTCTTTTGGGGGATGGGCTGTGTTTTTTTCTCTATTATTGCTGTTGGACAGGAGAGGAGAAGATTTTGCATTATCCAAAGAAGAGGGAAAATGCAGAATCAAAGTTGATTTAATTTTCAGGTTTCCAGCACCGAAGATTATAAAGATTTGTCCTTTAGTTCCAAACAGAAGGCTTCACCAGGAGGGGAAAAAAAATCCAACTACAAAATGTTGATATTTTTATATCAAGTCTTCATAATATCCTTGGAAGTTATTTTTGTACATGTGAAAATAAACCTGGAAGAAACTTAAAACAGGGTGATGACTTGAAAGAAGAGAAATGCCAGATCAGGTACCACTTACATTATTAACAGAGAAATCAGGATTTGTTCCCTTTAAATTCTCCTACTAGCATTACTCTTCTTAGTATCACAGTACAAGGGGTTTTAGACAGAGCAGCACACAGTGTTCACTAAATCCATGCATAAAACCGAGACCAGAGACACTTGCATCCTAATTCCACTTTTATTATTCTCAATAAAATGGAGTCTTTGAAAACCATAAAGGATCAGTGATGTTAACAAATACATCTTCCAGCTGTTTTAGGCATAATGACTGTATGACTAATGCACAGGTAAAGCAGTTAGATAACTGAAAGCAGTTTAATTATATACAGACTAGTGATTGACAATACCATTCCAATCTCTTACTTATACCAAAAAAGGCATCAAAACACCACCGAGACTCTGGGAGAAGCAAGGCAATCTGCTCAGTCTCCTGCAAGTGAGGCAGGAGTCTGTCTGTTAGTCTGTCCATCTCGCCCATGAGACCAAGATCATTTAGGGACATTACACAGTGGCACAGACTGCAGCATAAGGAGGTCTGATATTCCCCCTTGATCTCAAGGACATATGATCACCTCAAGAAAACTTTTTCATTCCCTGGATACTCTGTCCCCATAGTTCTCCCCTTGCATAGCAGTTTTGCAATGGGGCTTGGCTGGGCAAAGGGAGGATCTTCCCCCACAGCGGAAGTTGGCAAGCAGACAGGCAGGGAGGGCAGCTCAGGTGAAGCAGGGGACAGGAAGGGCAGAGGACAGCACAAAGCTGGGCCATGCCAGGCTACACCGGGCAGCCCAAAGTAGGAGTTGAACAAGCATCGAGGGTAATATCAGCAGCTCGTCAGTTTGATAACATTGATCGTGCATGTTATTTGGATCACAGTGGTATTGGTAAATCAGCCACTACAAAGAAACTCTCCAAGTGGCACGGAGAATTTAGACACACAGCTCTCATGAACTTCAATGAGAATGATGCATCTGTCTCCTGCGGTAGCTTTGAAGCTCTCGGCCAAAAGTATTCTTAGCCCTACTGTCATGCATGTCCCCAAAGAGACAAAAAAAGAAGGTGCGAGCATGTGAGACCGAGAGCGGACGTGGTTGAGGAAGTGAGAGACCAAGCAGAGCCTGATCTGGGAACCCTGCAGAGACAGATCATGTCCCTTAGGCTTTATGTTATCAACACTTGTTTGGAGGTAAAGAACAGGCCTTTTCACCTAGCAGGATGAGGGAGCCAGTCTGGCGTGCTGGGTTGCTTGCACTGAGGTGCTTTCAGTAGCATTCCCAGATCATTAAAGTCAGCTCCAGTATCTCTACCTGGCCCTATGGACACAGAAAACAGAAGAAGCAAGACGGAGAAAATGGTGCAACAAAGAAACAGAGAGAAGAATGGTTTGCAAGAGCTGGATGTGCAAATATTCCAAACCAAGTCTCTTCAACATTTATGAATTGTTTGTATTTTCCCAGCAAGTGCCTGGATGTGAACAGGGAGAAAACCATTTCCTGTGCAGATGAAAATAATCCATTTTTTGCATCAGTACAGCTCAATACCAATGTACCTTATTTCCCATTGTACACACAGGTTTTCACTCTGACCTGCTGCACAAGGTTGAATTTCCTTCCTGAACTGCACTTGCATTCTTTACTTGTGTGTGGTCTCTTGCATCACCATCTCCTGCTTCTAGTTCAGAAGGTCTAGAAAGTGATGGCTAGAGCACATTAATAATAAGAAGTGTGTATCAGACTTCCCAGGAGCTTGAATTACTTGTTCAGAGGGTTAGAAAATACCTGCATGGAAAAATGTGCCTTGCAGAGACTTGTATGTGAGTGACTTCCCATCCTTGTGGAGCTAAACCAAGCAGTCACAGCTCCCTGTGCTGAATAAGTAATACACAGGGAGCAGCTCCTGTACTTTGGAACTGCACTCTGTGCCTCATAAAGGCATTTAATGGAGAGGAGACAAGAATTATAGTATTTTAGATGCAGTTTTTGTACACCCCAGAAATAAAAAGATGTCTGAAATTTTGGTATACAGTCAAGGTCAGTAACCTTATGTGCCAAGGAATTAACTAACATTTTTTTGTTTTTCATTGTATCTCCAAGGAAAGAATTCTGGTCCAAAGCCTGAACTTAACTGAGCATATATGTTGCTATTGTATATTCTTTATTTGCTGCAACACCCCTTGGAGCCTGACAGTTTGAAATTACATTTTCATGTTGGAGTTGTACTTTCACAAATCCTGGAAGTTAAATAACACTTAGAATAACAGAGAAGATAGTACATTGCCAACTAGAGTTGATATTCCCTTTCATTATTTGTTCCTATAAATAGGTATGATCTTTTTCTCTGGAACATAGTCTCATGTAGAGCAATAGCTCTTCCTCAGATGGCATCAAGAGGCACAAAGCAAGCTGAAAGCTCTTCTTACTCCACTTCCCTTCAAATCTCTCACAACAGGCACAGCAGATGCAAGGACAAGCAATCATGTTGCAACACAGGAGTCCCAAAAATTCTAAACCTTGCAGGTATAAAACTGGAACTGCAAAATATCCATTCCACTTATGAAACCATTCCTACATATTAGGTACTCCTACACTTTTGCCATCTTTCTGCATTTTTCTAAAATAAGGTATAGGACTGCTAGAACCACAAAGGCTGCATGCGCACAACAGGAGGATTTCCACAGACTCCCTAATGCTACAGAGTCTGTCAGCTTTAACAGTTTGGTTAACAACAGTGGTGATATATATTGGTAAGAAATTAAATTAAATTACTATTTCGGATTTCTGTTTGATGGCATTTGATTCTTTAGGTTTCCAGCACAATCCATTTTCAAAATAGCAGTATAAACTTTCATTGCATATCTCTTCAGTGTCACAAATAGCAAGCATTCAAAAATCACAAGTTACGTCTTAATATCACGGTAGGTATTAATGTATTTGACCCACGGGAGAGACACAGAATGTGATTCTTGGGGCTGTCCTATCCAACTTGGCCAGGAGTTGGACTTTGATGGTCTTTGTGGGTCCCTTCTAACTCAGGATATTCTATGCTTCGATGACCCTGAGAATGCCATTTCCAATGTAGTCTCCTCAGTCACATGAAATAGAAACTCCCTTTAAAGAAAAAAAACCCAGGACATTTCAATTCTTCTGCAAAAGCGGCTATGGAAAGTTTGGTTCTATGAAAAACTTACAAGTCTCAGAACTAAATCTAGGTGAATGAGCTTACAGTAACCCTCTAGAAATAAAAATGGTTTTTTCATAGCACAATAAATTCTGAAACAAAAGCAATGAAAAATAAGAAGTAAATCCAGTTTGATAGGATTCTTTATCTATTCTTTAGAGCAGAGACTGACTCTTGATTTGTGCATTTGGCAGGTCTCAGTCAGGACCATAACATACTACCAGAATTTACTCACATTTAGATGTAGACAAAAGATGGTTGAACACCAGGTTTCTGCCAAAGAACTGCAAAAATACAAATACCCATTTATGCACCAGGATTGAGGAAAGCAAACATGGAAACTGAATCCTTTCCAGTCAGTTGATTCAAAGTGAAATATGGTTAAATCATTAAGTTCATTAAAGTATATTTTGTATTAAAATTAACCTACAGAAAATATTCAGCAAGGCAGCCTGCAGTGCAAAATGGAAGATAACATTTTCAGCACTATTGTAAAGAAATCGAGTGTGAGGCAAAGTAGTTTCTTTTCATGGAAAAAAATAAATTGCGTGTATAAAAATTAGAGCTTACCTAATATGCAACAGTCCTGCACTTTCGCACACCTAATCTGCACCTTGCTTTGGAATTTGCCATTCACACAGCTGTTGGATCAGCACACTTCTGAAGTATCACATATGTTTAAATAATGCCTAGCAATTTCATGGTTTCTAAAATTTAATGAATGAATTTTATTTTGATTAATTTAGGGTATTGTAAAATTTACTGCCTGTATCATCCCTGGGAAATACAAAGGCAGCTGGATATATTCACTTGTTTGCTCTGTGTCCCCCAGAAGCAGGCACAACCCACCAGCTTGTGGGAAGGTTGCAAGAGCAAGATTTGCTACTACATATTTGAGGAGGACTGCACCAAAGCAACTCTCTGCTGTGCCTGTAACATCTCCTGCCATCATTCCTTCAAAACAAACAAACAAACAAAAACCCAACAAACTAACCAAACCCAAAAAAAAAACAAAACCAAAACCAACTTGGTACCTGATTTAAATTCCTGAGTGGTTTAGGGCACCAATACTACTGGAGAAGAGGAAGTGATAGGTAGGCTTTCCATGTCACAGAGGCCACAGTCACCATCACCACAGAAATCCTGGATAAGACAGTGGCACACTGTGCATGAATTAAAATGACTTGTGCCCTCCCTCCCAGACTGGCATTTGTTTAAGCAGATGGTAGCTGAGCTCAGGCAACAACAGGTCATCTTCAAATGGCAGCTGCTATTCCCTGGGCATGAAACCTGTACAAGAGTCTTGGCATAGTCAAAACTACACAGTCCCACCATGGTTTGGCCTCACAGGTGTTGCAGTTCAGTTTTAGAACAACTGACAGGCAAGATAGGGCTGTGAGGCAGCCTGGTCTGACTTTTACGCTTATTTCCTCCAACAACTTAGTTCACTCACAGGTGTGAATAGATGTGGACACATCTGTGAAACCATGAAGATCATTTCTTAGTCTTCAGGCCAACATGACCATTTTCAAAATTACCTCTGCCCTACACTACACAGCCAGCCATTGTCACTGCTTCTGCAAGCTCCTTTAGCCAGTGCAAGTACTCAGACATCTTTGCAAACAAAGCTAACACTATTTTTCTGACATTAGCAGTTAATCATAACTTAGCTAAACTTGATAACCTGAGGTAATTTCTTTGCATTCTTAAGCTTTTATTCAACCAAACAAGCTTGAAAATAACTCTCAAAAATGAAGACAGCATTAATTGTGAACTATACTGTAAAATATGAAAACAGTCTGCACCTCTGAGGCATCCTGGCCTAGAAATAGGTAAGAATTTGTTGATAGGATGCATCTCCTGACAAGGAATATGAATCTTCCTTTTAAAGGCTTCCATTGCTCCATCAGTTGTGCTTTATTCATAAAATCTCTCTCAAGGGAAAATAAAATTTGACTTCAGGTATTTCAAGGCTGCCTGGCTGCCAGACCTGTTTAAATCATCTATGCTGGCTAAGAAAACAAGCTCCAAATGTCTTGAGCAGTGAGCAGCCCTGTAAAAACTGGAGCCAAGGACAGCAATGCTACTCTGTGTTTGCAGTTTTTAAGCACTACCACATCTCTCTTGCAGTCTGGAGCAGTGACATGAGCCTGACTGAAGGGGAGAGATATACCCAGGCTTGTATGAACATGCACAGAATTTAAGCTGTAGCAGACAGAGCTCAGTGAGGACTGTCCAAGACCCATAGTGTATCTACAGATGAGTTTTGCTAATAGCTCAGAACAGCCATGCAATCCCACAGACTTCTGGAGGCAGCATACACAAGTCTTATCAATTCTGCTTCAACTGGAAAACAGCTATACTGACAGCCCCAGTGAATACTCTAAGATGAGGGCAATAATGCCAATGCCAAGTTTTATTCTTAGGAGAGGTTTTTTAGTGCTGCTCTTGCCCTCCCAGCCACTTGCTAGGAAGCACAAGGTCCAAAGTTTCTCAGTGATCTGGGCATGCTTTACTGCTGTGACACATTTGCCAGATGCCAATGTTAAACTCAAGAAAGCACACTAGCTGCAGAAGATAGCCATGGAGACACTGATGGTAAATGGGTATGTAAATATGGACTTTAACTGGCAGAACTAGGGAAGAGACTACCTTTTAGTCATGGCATCTGTACTGACAGGTTAAGGCTTCCTCAAAAGACCTGCCAGTATTTACTGTATGCACTCATGCTGAAGGACAACTATTTAAACAACTGCCTGAGAGTGCTTTTAAGAAATCAGCCAGAACTAATGTCAGTGAAAGGAGAACAATCATTAAAACATTCTCAGAGCTTTATAATATGTCTTAAAATAGCATCCTTGCATATAGGAATGCTAGGAGATTAAGATCCAATATCTCATGATCTACTGGGTCTAGGAACAAGTACTTTAATACTATTGGAAATGTGCCCTCTTGAATTTTTGACTGCATATTGTTTCCATCTCTAGTTGTAATGAGTGTCAAAGTCCCCTCTTCTAACCCATTACTGTTTGCCATACATGGGTATGATTTGGGCTTAGTAGGTCACATTTTGAGGAAAAGCAGATTTTTTTTTTTTTAGATGACACCTTTTAAAAGCAATGTAGACAACTCGGATATTAGCACACAGCAAGCCACTTCAGAAGTGCAATTTATCACAGGAATCTCCAACTCATGGCTGTAACTTACTCAGCTTCCCTAAAATGTGATAGTATGTGTCAAAAATGGTTTTGCCACTCATTCGGCCATCAACACAACTCAAATATAAGTCTACTGTTCATGATTAATGGCATCACCCCAATGTATGCCTGTAAGAATTTGTAGCAAACAGCCCATCAGATATTCTGTTTATAACTTTCTTTACCATTTTCCCCTCAGTTTTTCCACGAGTTAGTATGAAAATGTCAGTATGTCTGCTGTAATTTATTCCCAAACACTGGTTTGGAATTACTGAATTGAGGTCCTGGGACCTCAACACAAGACCTACAAGGGCAAGTCCACAAGAAACTGCAAAGGTGATCATGGGGCTGGAGCACCTTTCCTATGAGGACAGGCTGAGAGAGTTGGGGTTGTTCAGTTGGGATAAGAGAAGGCTCCAGGTAGACTCTAGAACACCTTTGAGTACCTGAAGGGAGCCAACAAGAAAGCTGAAAAGGGACTTTTTGCAAAGTCATGGAGTGATAGGACAAGGGTTATGGCTTTAAACTGAAAGAGAGCAGGTTTGTATTAGGTGTTAGTAAGAAAATCTTCACTACGAGTCTGGTGAGGCACTGGAACAGGTTGCCCAGAGAAGCTGTGGATGCCCCATCCCTGGCTTTGAGCAACCTGGTCTAGTGTAATGTGTCCCTGCCCATGGAAAGGAGATTGAAACTACGTGACCTTTAAAGTTCCTTCCAACTCAAACCATTCTACGATTCTATTAATATTTTGAGAGACAAACCAGCAAATTCCCAGCTGCTAGATTATGCAAGTCTATTTGTCTTTATGAAAAAGTGATTGGGAGAGCTCTTTAATCCAGTTCACCCAAACTTTCCTTTGGATATGGCAATTAGGATTTTGTTCAGTAGTGTCTCTGCATGTGCTTCACTTCATTCAGCCACAGCCTATGCAACCACTCCACTGGACTTTACAAAATAAGGGCAACAAAATAACACATCCCAGATACTGCTAACATGACAACAGGTGGTTTTAAACTTTAGTGAGTACATTAAGGACCACAAGACTGCAGGAACCTCAAAGATCACTGACAACGACTTAGACCTTATTTTACCAGCGTTTTGGTTGCATCATCTCTTAAAATTCAACATGATCTTCAACCAAAGAGATCCACAAACCCAAACCTCAGCTCTGAAAATACTTAGAGGTATGATTTCAGTTTCAAACTTTTCTAGTCATTGCTAATATCAAGAGGAGCTGATCCAAACTTGAGATCCAAATGACCATCCTTTCTGATTGCACCAAACTGTACATGAAACCACACAGTTTTAGTTTTGCCTAACTCAAAAGGGAAAGTGTCATTAATTAGTCATCATAGCTATCTCCTTCAATTACATGCACTGTCTCCCCTTCCCCTATGTACTCACAGCTGATCCCACAGCTTTGCAGTTCCTTTATCCAAGTGGGAGGTGCATACCAGGACAAACGTTGCTAAACCAGGAGGTGCTGGAACACAATCCTTAGTGACTGGAACAGCAAATATTTGGATGCCCATCATCTTCAGCCACTGTAGGCCATCCTGCAGGCATAGATGCAATCAATCACCTGTCCGGAGGTTGAAGGGCAGTCTGCTAATGGTTTCCATATGATTTCCTCTGCTAGCTTTCAGAGATCAGCACAGGCACAAGAAAACCTGGATTTGGTTCTTGACACTTTTTCTTAAAATGTCCTGTGATGAATGTTATCAATGACATGGAGCCTCCTCTTACAATCTTCAGTGTTTAAACAGAGGTATATAATAAAGACATCTCCCAGGCCTTCCACATTATCTAGAAGATCAGAGACATATCCATTTGCCCCTGGCATAGGCATTTGGAAAAACACCCTGCAAGCCAATTGCAAATCAGCAGAATATTTAACATTTTCTCACAGCCCATTCTCTGATCTCTCCTTTCCCAAGGATCTATGGTACTTTTCCTGCTGCAAATGCTCAATTTTGTAGGAATAACTCAAAGGCATCCCCAGAGTTACACATACTTGATTGCCCTTTCTCTTGCCTTACTAAAGTGGACAAATTATCTCCAGCAAGTTAAAGGGACAGACTGCTGAGGAAAACAGCGTTGTCATTTGCCACATCTAAATTTGACAGAAATCTTAAAACACTATACATGCACATAATCTCTAGCACAAGTCCCAGCTAGAGGTGTTAGGTAGCATTACCCCTTATCTGTTGGATCAACAAATAAGAAGTTGGAGAGGGTACCAAGCCACAAGTAGCCAATATTCACATCATTTGCTATGAGTTATCAAAGGATCTAATTTCCATATTGGTATGAAATCTGTCAAAAGCAACAAGCATATTGATATTTTACACCTCCTGCCACATGGATACAGAGTCACACAGAGTATGTCAGCTGTGGCTATGGCAAGTGGAGACTGCTTGCCATAGGGGAGCTGTAGCTCACTGGCCAAACTCAGAGAACAGTAATACACTGATTGCTGAGAAAGGTGGGCTAACAGAGAAGAGCTTGTATGGCTAAGACAGTGAGTGGGTCAAGGCACCCTGACAGAAAGGAAGAGCCAGAAAGACGTAATATACTGACTGTTTAATGGGGTATGTGAGAATTTTCTATGAGCAATCTGTGCTTTTAACCTGATTGTTGTCAGGGAGTACAAAAGCAATTTCTGAGAACAGTTCTAATGTATGTTTATATCAATCAGGTGGAGAGGTTCCTACAGGACTAAATGCACTTCCTTTCTGTTGCTCCTAATATTGCCAGCTGTTCTGGGCCTTTCCAGATGAGGAGGAAAAAGAGGGAAAAAAAGAACAGCAGCTTTCAAACTATGTATTGATCAAATCCACATCTTTACTAAGTGTGCGTTTCAAAGAAAAGGGAAGAATACAAACCTATATCTGCAAGTACATCATCTAATACATCATGCCAAAAAAAAATCAGGTCTGCCATTAAAGCAGTTGGAATGCTGGTTACTAGAAACGTTGGACATTCATCTGTGTGGAAGCAGTTTTGTGCTGCCTAGTTAGCAAATGTCAGAAGGATGGAAAATCAATTTTTATCGTATCCCTAAAATGAAAGCAAAACTGTGCAATTAACTTATATGCTATTGACTATATAATGAAAAGTGCAATTAGATATATTGCTTGCAAATCCTACAATAGTCAATGGGAGCATGTGGAGCCACTGGAAGCATGTGGGTATATTTGAGTGTACACTCTAGCTGGAAAACAGCAGAAAGGTAATCAAGTTAGAATTAAATATAGTTACACCAGTTCAGTTAGACTACACAATTAATTTCTAGAACACAAATAACAGCTCCTGAAGTGAATGAAACCATTAAAGCCAATATACTTTAAAAATTTATTTGCTGAAAGCATGGGACTGAAAGCTTTACTAAGAAATGAAAAATCTAACAAATTGGCAACAAAATGTAATATAGGAAGGAAATAAAAATAAATTCAGAACAGCAGGCTGACTGCCACAGATAAGAAACAATAAAAGCTAGAAACTAATCCCTGACAACTGAAAATTTACGACACTGCATAACACAAGTGACTAGACTCAGACTATTTTCATTTAGTAGAATACTCAAAAGCTTCTTCTGAGAACAATTACCATTTTCAGAATTAATCACACACATTTGAGTGCGCATTGACATCAATAAATATACTTATATGTCCTCACTGGTATCTATAATTTTTTCTTTTATTATTGAACCAGGATTTGGAAGCTGTGTGTAAGAACAGGCTCCCCTTCTTGCTCCCATTCTGCTGAATACAGTGGTTGTATGGGGACCTTAAATTGTATTTATTTCACACCCAAGAGCACTTTTGTGCTGGAAGAGTAACTTCCAGAATTTGATGCATAGGTGTTAACATGCAAAGATAAATATTCAAAGGAAAGGAAACTAAAAATCTAAGTTTCCCAGACCAACTTTCTTTCAACTGTACAAGATTGTTCTTTATGTCCCCTTTCCCTTTTTGACTATGTTCATTAATAAACTTCTGCAGATATTAAATGTATACTGTAATACACACAGGAAAGTTATACAAGCAAAGTATAAGTTTGCAAAGTTACAGCCATCTACTATCCAGACTCCAATGTATTTAAATGCATGCAGTTAACATTTCCTTATATGTGGTCAAAAGTAATTCACAGCAATCACTTGACAAGATGGTAACAGAGGATAAGGTAATTAGTGTGGAAACCATCGGGACTCTGCAGAACCAGACAGCTTTAATCCTGCCAGCTGTAGGAGTATCATCATACTAACAAAGAATCAAGGACATTTTAGATCTCGAATTGCAGAACAATTAAACTGAATAAAAATCTTGCCAGTGGCATATCTCCTGTTAACAGACCCCATTGCTTCTGTAATGTAAAATGAATGAGGAAAAGATTTATGCAGGTACAATACCACTACAGTGTAGCCTCCCAAGAAGACATTAGGTCATTAGCTTTACTAGGTAGAAGCTGTCACAAGAGAGAAATATAGACTAAAACACTGATGCATCTGCCCATCTGGTCCTGTTTTTATTGTATATACAAACTAAATTTATGCAGCAAACTAGTATCTGGTATTAAGGCTTAATGGGGGGAAAAGAGGCCTTTTCCCTGGGAAATAATATTTACAACAAGAAACTTAAATAAGCAAACACAATGCAGAGAAATAGGGGAACCCCCTGTCTGGAAAACAGGTTGAGCTCAGTACCTTCTTAGTGGGGCATTTCTTCTCAGAGGCAGAACACAGACTGTCTCAAGACAACCCGGAAGAATATTCAGACATGTCAGATAATTAAGTCCATGCTTCTTTCTAAGAAGATTAGTCAGGGCTGAACACCAAAAAGGTGCCAGTGATCTAGTAGAAGGGTGGGATCTTTCTGTGCCACTGCTCTATCCCCAGCTTGCAGCAAGTGTGGGAAATGTCAGCCATATGGAGTTGTTTGCCTCCTGCATCCTGGGTAAGTAGCGCTGCATCTTACATAGGCTCCAAAGGCAGCAAAAATCTCCTGATTCAGTAGCCATGCCAGAGAAGCCCTTCACAGCCCCCTGGAGTCTGTCAGAACTAGGTGGAAGCAGGAAAACTAGCAGGGAAGAGGGGGCAAAGCAAAGCCCTGCCAGGCACAAGCAAAGAAAAAAAAACCTGAAACCTTGGAAGTCCTCAAAACCTCAACTTAGGATTCAGTCTCTCCTCAGAAGCAACAAAGAAAAGAAGGCCACAAGATGCTTCTTCTGCACTCTGATGGCATTTGTGAGACAATGCAGATGGCAAGTCAGAGTCCATTCCCAAACTTCCCTCAGTCTTTCTCGCACCCAGAAGATGCTTTTCTCTTAACTAATCCTTCCCTCTTGCAAGCAAGGAAGAAGAGCAGTCCTCTTTCCACTTGCATGCCTTAGCTCCCATTAGACAATCAAGGCATGGTTTTAATTTCTGCACAGTAATGTCCCTACATAGAGAAACAAAATCCACACAGCACAAATTACCTTTTTCCACCCCCAGACCTAACAGGATACTCATACACTGCAGTTCCTGTGAGCCCAGGCATATCTCACTAGCAGATGACCAGCACGCAACTCGTGATCTAAAATATGAGCATGTTATTACAAGAATAGGGAGAACTCTTCAAAGTATACTTTTACTGCATTTCATACTATTTGTTGTGATTTTGAATATCTGGCCCCCTGATTTTGTGTTTCAGAGAACTGTTTTTATATAAATTAGCGTCTGAATAAGAATAGACTGTATTGTCCATATTTCAGCCCAGGACACATAAATGTAAAGAACTGCAATTAAAATGTATGTTTTTGCTGAGAAGCATGACTGAGAGGTGTACAAAGTAACAGGAAAGATATTTTGATGTGATTTATGCATAAATAGATGCAAAATAAATCTGATAAATTTTAAAGGTATTCTCAAAAACAAAGTGAAGCATTTCATTATGTCCTGAGCACAGGGATCTTGACTCAAGAGGGAGCTAGGTAGCTGGTTTTATAAGCAGAACATTTCAATATTCTTACTGATTTTCATTTGAAAATTAAAGAATTAAATAAACCTGCTTAAACTCACAACTGATCTTGTTGACAAGATGACAGTTGAGAGTTTTTTTCCATGGGCTGGAACTGATGACTGCATACGGATAGGGATTTAATTGAAAATTTTCAACTGAATTCTTAAATTCAGCTGAACTGTCTTTTTCTGTAAATTGCATAAAAGTGTTCAAGAAATCCTTAATTTTCACCTTCTGTTTTCAGATGAGAATTTAGAAAATACTCTTTTCTGAACCAGTAAAAGCAAAAGTAAACACAAGGACAGGTAATGTCATAGAATTAGAGATTCATAGAATGGTTTGGGCTGGAAAAGACCTTAAAGATCATCTAGTTCCAAATTCCCTGCTGTGTAGAGGGATACCTTTCACTAACCAAGTTGCTCAGAGCTCCATCCAGCCTGGCCTTGAACACTTCCTCGGGTGTCACTCAATTATTCTTTGTTTCCATTAGAAATGTGTAATGGTATGAGATATATTTTTTTCACCACAAACATAAATTTACAACAGATGAAAGATAACTACTACGACCTGCTGGTTTGCTGCATAGCTGAATCTCTGTGTCTTTTTATATGGTTTGCTAAGCAGTTGTTTTTACTGGGTAGAAAATTCAAACGTGCATTAAAAAAATAAAAGCTCAGAATGAACCTAAAGAAGCCCCTGCAGGAGGCAGGAACTATCATAAAGGTTGACAGACCCAGCAAGATGCAGCAGTGGCAAAACTATGAGAAACCAGATCGAGTAAGGAATGACTTTTCAGAGAAAGATATTTTTATGGAATGTCCTACAGATTCTCTCCTGACTCTTCCTTCAGGGTTTAGAGTTTGTTATTAGTGCTGTCAAGGTACTGGAAAGCCCCTACTATAATAAAAAATGTCCTGAATAATAAGAAAAATAAGTAAAATACAAAAAAATTACTTACTGTGGAAAGGATTTTGAGTAAAAAAAGGTATGCATTTGTGTTTCCATATCCTGGCTGGCAGGGATGACAGCTTCATTTCCTGCTGTAAACAGCAAGTGAACTGAGTCCAGCTCTCCCAAGTGGGTGTGTTTCTCTAATACAAAATTCAACTTTTTATGTTTTCAACTTTCAGTCAGGACTTCTTGCAAAATTATGATGATGTTTCTCATGTATAATATAGTTCCAGTCAAACTTGTGTTTGTGACTTCCTGTACCCTTGAAAGTGTTGTGAGATAGGGACCAAGGATCATGCAAGATGAGGGATTCACCCCCCTTTGGGGCTAGCTGTGTGACAGCCTGTGTGTCAGTGGTAACACACAAAGCCCCAACTGACCCTGAGACTGCACCAAACACTTTGACAGATGAGTCATCTCTTAGGATGACCTGGCTATATTCTTCAGCACTAAGACCCTTCTCACAGCCAAGAAGTGAAAGTAGTACACTTGCCCCTCCAGCCTGCCCAGTGTTTGTTCTGTGCCATGACTATTTATCTCTCCCATTAATTTCAGAATAGGTGGAAGGAAAAGCAAAGCCTATTCACAAAGTTTTATATAGACCAAGGAGGAACATTTGCAGCGGCTTGCCTGGAGAAAGGCTCCTCCCCCTCCTCCCTGGCTAATCAGCATCAGAGTTGGGGCAAGGCAGGAGGGAGGGAGAAGCTTCATGGCTTTTTGTCACCAAACTCTGAGATAGAAAGCAGTCACACAAGATGTGTTCCTTTTGCAAGTAATAAGGGAGCTGGAACTGATTTATTTACTAAGTTTTACAGTAAAAGGTTTGCTCTCTGAAGTGACAAGGAATGTTTGTAAGAAGCAGACATATTGGTGAAACTTCATGTTGGGACAGCCTACAAAACCAAACACATACGCCTGAGTCTTGCCACCCTCATCCCTAAATTCAAAGCACATGACAAACAACCACTACAGCAAAATCTGCAGAAGTTATGTTTAACTAATTGCATTAAAGTTTATTTACATATACTAATTTACAGCAGCAGGAAAGAATCTTGGCCAGCAAAAATGGGCAGTACTCCATTTCTAAATAATGCTTATAACAAAGCATGTAAAGAAAATATTTTTTAACTAAGCCAAGGGTTAAACTTGACTACTGTGCTAGAAAGATATCCAAGTTCATTCTGCTGTAAAGAAATTCTACTGCCTGATAACAGGCAGTATTACTGTAACTCTGAGAAAAGTTCTTAAATAACTCTGTTTGCCATGAATGCATAGAATTATATAAGATCAGTGTCTTCCTTCAAGTCAGAAAATGTTGACCAGGCATTTGCCAACTTAGAGAAGTATGTCCAGGATTTAGCTAGTCAGCATCAAAACTGTAAACCTCTTGAGGGCAATGGAGAAACACCTAGAAAGCTCAAATGGACACAAGTGTACTTTAAAGAATCATGTAAAAAGAAACAAGAAAAGAATTAACAACAGATTCCTGCGTTAGGACTCCTTGTTTGATTCCTGATGATGAGCAACATAAAGTACTAAATTCTAAAATCAGAAACACTAGATATGTTATCAGATCAGGTGAGCACAAGAGGTGCCTACCTGAGAGGGTCCAGATGAACAACTGCTGCCTGTGACATCAGGCATGAGGAGCAAATCGTAGGCTCTGCGGTTTGGGGAAAGGTGCTGCACTGGGCAGCCAAGGAGAAATGATCCTTCTTGTTCAGGAGAAATACAGCAAAAAGGCAGCAGAGGACAAGCCAGAAGCACAAGACCCTATGCCATATGCTAGTTGGTCCTGTAAGGTCCTTTATACAGTAGCTACATAATTGCTAATTGTTACAGCTGTGGTGAAGGTTGGTTTTGTTCTCTGATAATACCTGTAAGTTTCCCAGTGGAGACTTACATATTCAGCCATCCATATTAAACCAAATTGAAACTCAGCAAAATAAAAGTTTCCCTTTTGGCACCCAAACATTTGAAACACTTTTTTCCTCAGTGTTCTTGAATTATGAGTGGAAAACAACACATGCCCATTCACCCAGCTAAGCAGAAGCATACTAGGACTCCAAAGTCCACTTTTACAAACCATGAAGTAATCATTTGATTTGTTTAAAAGTAGCCAGTTATTAAAGCTGGAAAAAGAAGAGGTCAGTAGACTAGACATCAGAACTATCTGCTGGTTTTAGGAAAAAACACAGTCATAAACATCATGGCATATGCACATGTGAGGTAGATATTGCCAATAACCAGTTGAGCTCCATTCTTAAAATTTTGTAAATATACAATTTTTAATTATAATTTGAAACTTATTTTAAATGTCACAGGACACCCAACCCATACAAAAGAAGGAAGGAGGTTATGTGTCTGTATTGTCTGAACTTTACAGAAGAGAGAAGAAACATCTTCCCATATTGCATCCGTAGAGGTATGATATGCAGATCCCTACATGGAAGCATCCAGAAGAGTTGATTACCTTCAGAAAAAGAACCATAGAACTTAGTGAACAAAATATTTATATCAAACATTTCAGCTGTGATTTTGTTTATTTTGAGCAAACTGGTCAGTGGGAAACACTACTTCACTACCCACCTTTGCACCTACAGAAGCTGATGCTTGTGCAAGCACATGGACATGGCTCCCTTTACTCTTGCCCCTTGAAACAATTAAGTATCTTAGCACAAAAGCATAAAAACTCCCTACATTTAAGACTGAGTTCAGGGAACTCAGGAAGGACTCCACATAACGCAGCACCTGCAGTCTCAGGCAGTCCAATATGCCCTTTCCAGCTTTCTCTTCCTACAACTAGGCCTCCAAACACCTACCTGAATGCTCTGGCTTGAGGAGAATGGTGCCAGCTGCTTGGCACAAGACTTGCAAAGCAAACACAAATTACCGCCTTAGCTTTCCAAATATTTAAAAAATAACAACCTGCCATCAAAGTCCCTAGGCCACCATTTACATCCCAATTAATCAACCCACAGGTTTGATATGAGCCCCCAAATTTATAACCTCCTCCCTGAGCTTTGATTCTTTCCAATTTGTTCAGCTAGTATGCTTAGTTGTCAGACAGCAACTGCCAGTCTGACCCCAGCACACCTTTCAGTCCACTGATCACTGGGCGTTGCTGGACTCTTCAGCTGAGCAGTCTTGCCCTGCAGAAATACAGGATTTGGATTCTGCTCCTGTTCTCCAGGGAATTAAGAAATTATCCATTGCTGCCAGAGACAAATGGTCTTCAGGACATATTCTAAGGCAGGTTGTTTGGGGACAGCTGCTGAAGAAGAGGCAATGTGGAGAGGCTGAGAAAAAAGGATGCTTTTTAATGCTGCTGGCTCACAGCATTAACTGTGGTGGGACTGCCAAGTTATGGACAACTTTTAAACAACCATCAGGCACCAAAGGTACTAAGTGCCTTAGACTTGCAATGGCAAGTGTACTTTTGGTTATGTTTCTATTACTGACTGGCCAGTATATTTGACATCCATACGGCTAGAAAACGAGGTCAAATTCAGGCTTTAGGTGACCTTCTAAGCAATCCAAATGACAGGGGAAAATAAGCCTACGCTACACCCCAGCATATGTGTACTTACAACCTTACCATCAAGTACCCTTGCAGCACATGTTTTAACCTGAACAGACAAGATGCAAAAGCCAGGAGCAGAATTACCAAGAGTGGAGGGAAAAAGGGAGATGATTCATAGATACTGGGTGGCTTGGAACAAGTTGCTTAGGGCCAGAAGGCCTAAAATTGGCTGAGTAAACAAATTGGGATTGCTAGTAGGGCCAGCATTTGAACCCAGTACTATTAATCATTAGGCAATTCAAAATATACTCTTTAAAATTCTTGCTTGCTCTAGAAAAACTCTTTTACTTGATTATCTTCAGGAAAAAAAAAAAAAGACAAAAAAGACAAAGAGGCAGAAAAACATAGCTGATCCTCACCAATTTTTAAATCACAGCTCATATTTGCCGATGCTATGTTCAATACTTTCCACATTCTAGCTAGGAAGTCAAACATGAGGCTATGATGGAAGGGGATTATATGCTTTTAAATCATTCCTCATATATGCTTGAGGTGATTTATGTGACGTCTGTGTGCTGAAATCCACATATTTACTTAGAACTATGCACCTTCCAGAACAACATAATTAAGTAATAAAAATTCAATTCAGGTAGATTTTTTAGTTTCCTGTGGAGATCCCTGAACAAGAATGCTTGTCTGTAGACAACAAATTGAATTAGGACATTTACTGGCAGCGGCAGATGACCTGGCCCATTAAGCCTGTTGACATTTTATTGTAATCTCTGACTGAAAAGGCTATTCATGGAATTTTGCTTTCATTTCAGGTTTATCTTGTTTAAACCTCTGAGGTATATGTTCTCCCTATAGGAAGGTTGTGCTACTAGGATTTCTTTGTATGAAACACAGTATTAAAATTAAATGATTCACCATCATTTAATTTTAATATTGCATCCTCAGACATTTTTCTCACATAGAAACACTAGATTCTGTATCTGGGAGTCACCTACATAAAACTTTGAAGCGGGACTGCCAGGATTTGGTCTCTTCTTCATTACCTTCTCTGTCAGTATTCTTTGACATAATTAACTAGCATATTAATCTGGCAAGTGCTCCAAGTGCAGTACTGAACTCCAAAATGTTTTGATTTGATATAGTGTAAAAGGCATTTGTAATACTCATTTCCTAGCACATTATGTATAAACAGCAATTCACTTGAACTAAGCCTGTAAAATAGGGCTAAATAACAGGATACAGATTACTTTTAGACTTCACGCAGAGCTACAATATATCACTCTTGATTTACTTAACTCCATAATGTGTCAGGCCCGTGACCATGTGGTCAGTACAACTCTATCACCCAGATACCTCTAAAACACATACAGAGAAATAAAGGCATGAGACTGGGGTTGGCACAGTACTAACACAGCCTGCTGTTGTTAGAAAATGCCCTGAATGCCAAAGATCACCGACCTTATCAAAAAGGCAGAGCATTAAAAACTTTCAGTGTGATTTACTCTATTACTCCTTTTTTCCCCCCCCAAACTGGCCACATCAGTCTTTCTAAAGCAAATCAATGTCTGTCCATTATTTGATACTTCTTTTTTTCTGCTTTATCAAAGCAATATAAAGTGAATTACACTTTTTCACAAGTGTAATTCAACAACATTCCTAGAATATCATAGACTGTTCTTGTAAATTTGACATATCATTTGACTTCAGGAACTGGTTGAAGGACATAGAAAAAAAAAAAAACAAACCCAAAATGTCAAAAAACCGAAACAACTACGGACTCTGTGTTGTAATTTTATCCTGGCCAGTGTTCTGGTACCAATTAGCACATCAGAGTTTTATCAAAAATTAAAACTGCTTCCTACATCAGGGCTCAGCATATTTGACACATTCTATGCCCACCTTTTTGCATGCTTATATGGCTTCCTTCCTTTTCCTTGGCTCTATGAAAGAAAAGTCTCAACTATGAGTTTCCTTACTTTATCTTTTCTTCTTTGATCCTGATTGCCACAAACATATTTCCTCCCTGGGAGAGTGACTTTGGAGGCCCAAGTGCATTGTACTATCACCATACCCTGTAGGGAGCAGGGGCCCCACTGTCTCAGAAGCCCATAAGTGGTATCTTGGAGGAAGCCCAACATGAGCAAAATGAAGCCCTCTGACATACTTCTCTGCTTGTTCAAAGAACAGTTGGGAGAATTGTGAAAGGTTATTCAAGGTTATCCACCATCTCTGGATTCGACAGAGTACCATGTTTAGAATAAATTGATCTTACATCCATCAAATAGTTTTGTTTCAATACTTTGAACAGGTATTGCATCTCAGGAAACTAACAGATTTCTGTGCATCCTCATCATATGTCCTTCCTACCTAAGATTTCTGCAAATTGGTGCACATTAGACATGGACTTTGACATAAAATTTTAGTGAGCTGCTCTTAAAAACTTCACTGAGAGACCAGACAGAGGAATAGACAGGGCTCTGTCTTGCAGATTCCTGATGATCCCTCTAGCTAAACATTTTAGCAAATCCATTTATGAATTTTCCGGAATCAATTGGTCTATTCACATGCTTGGGATTAATTAAGTGTTTAAAAATTCAACAAGATTAGGTGATTGGAACTTGGGGCTTTAAGCTTTTTTGCAAAGCAAAGCTCAAATTGGGCACTTTTATCCCATGATTCTGCATTTTTTTATACTAGAAATAGGAAAACATTTGGGCTTGCATTTCTAATTATTGCACAAATTTGGCATGAATTGCATTCAGAGAATCTGATAGACTAGTTATTCATTATTCTAGGAATCCTAAATGCTGATGTAATGTAGGAATGTACAGGTTTTTTCATGGGGAGGGGATGGGAGAGGAGGAAGAGGGCTTAACCTCGCAATATTTAAAACCCAGGCTGACTTCTAGCTCTATAGGGAATTTAAAGGATGTCTTCACTAAAAGCAGATGCGTACATACATATGTGTTTACACATATGTTCACACACAGTCAAGCTTGCTACAGGGCCTTTAGGAATAGGATTGAATTTGGATAAGAGTCATCCAGGGAAACTGGTCACTCAGGCAGGAGTGTCAAAGGTGCTGACTGTGGTCCAAGCCACATGGCTGTGTTTGATTGGCTGTGGAAGCTGAAGAGATTAACCATGCTAGTCAAAAGAGTTTTTGTGTCAAGCAGATTAATGTCTTGCAAATCCTAGAAGAAGAAGACAACATTTCCAGTTCAGTTACTGGGGAGCTTGTTATAGCTGCTTCAGAGAATCACAGAATGGTTTGGGTTGGAAGGGACTTAAAGGTCATCTAATTCCAAACCCCTGCTGTGGACAGGGACATCTTCCACGAGGTTGCATTACTCAGTGTCTCATCCAACCTGGTCTTGAACATTTTCAGGGACGGGGCATCCATGACTTCTCTGGGCAACCTGTTCCAGGGCCTCACCACTCTCATAGTGAAGATTTTCTTCCTAATATCTAATCTAAATCTACCCTATTTCTGTTTGAAGCCATTAATTCCTCCCTGTCTTGTCACTCCATGCCCTTGTGTAATGTCCCTCTCCAGCTTTCTTGTCGCCCCTTTAGGTACTAGAAGGTGCTATAAGGTCTTCCCAGAGCCTTCTCTTCTCTAGGCTGGACAACGACAACTCCCAGCCTGTCTTCATAGCAGATGTGCTCCAGCCCTCTGATAATCTTCGTGGCCTCCTCTGGACTCACTTCAACAGGTCCATGTCCTTCCTGTGCTAGGAGTCCCAGAGCTGGCTGCAGTATTTGAGATGGGGTCTCATGAGTGCAAAGTAGAGGGGAAGAATAGCCTCACTTGCTTTTGACAGCTGGAAGCACATATTGCTGGGTGTCAGCTCTATTCCTTAAAAAGGAATCTCCCCTCTGCTTCCAGGTAGCTTTCACTGAACTGACTGCATCCTAAGAAATCATTCTTGAGTTGGACTTGTATTTACACCTCAGCAACAAAATCTCAGTAGTAAAATCTCAGTCTTGCCAAATTAGGTCTGTGGATTTACCTAGCTCCTTGGGCAGGTTTAAAATTGATGCAGGTGTGTCAGTCACTGCAGTGTAACAATGCTGATGTGAATTGGAAGAGCTGAATTAGCAAGAGAACAATTTTATGTTTTGGTGTGGCCAGAGTTAAATATGTTCTCATTCTGAGAAAGCACAAATTATATCCCAGTATTATGTTTTCAAAATACTTCAAAAGATTTCATCAACTTATTTCATTTAAAAAAAAACCCATCCATTTTAAAATCTGCAGTTTGTACTGTATAGACACATATGAAACTTATCCCAAATTCTGCCAAATACAATGGCTTCTAAACAGTGAATGGTAACATTAATATTTGTATTAATCTCTGCTCTTCATAAGACATTCCTTCCTTGGATATGCTTAGGACTGCCTTCCAAACAAACCAGAAGCCAGACTAAAAAGAACAGCTACAAAAGATGCACCTGCAAAAACATTAGTCGTTACCAAGCTCTATGGCAATTAATTTTTTGCCAGCCTGGAGTGAGAAAGACAGCTCTGATTAGATACACAGGTACAGATTCGTTCTGGAAGCCAAGGAGCCTTTATATTCAACACCTTTTAGTCTTTATGCAGTACGTGCTGTACAAACAAGTACTGAGTTCACTGGAGGGGAAGATTATGCTAACAGACTTCTGGAAATGTTCTACTGAATGCTGTATAAATTTAGGATTTTAGTGTAAGGCCAAAAAGAGATGCCAATGGAAGAAGATTCAGGAGAAGCAGGCAAAGTCAGAAATGACAGAAGGAATTAATTTACTACTTACACAACTAGAACTACCCAAGCAACAAGAGCAGACATGCTAAGGTAATCCAAACTAAATAAAAACCTAAGGCTAAAGGCTTGACCAAGTATAACTCTAAACAGGCTGCTAAATTAAGTACATGCACTTGCTGTATTTTATACAAGGAACTTTACCTGAGAGGTTAGATAACAAAAGGTGATAGTTTCCCATTTGATGTTCACACTCAGCCTCCCACCCGGAGATGCAATAGACCCTCCCTTCCCATAATTTTCATATTTTAAGCCTTTTAAGCCCCCTTGCTAGGAATTTGCTTTTTTTTCAAAGCATCATAACACATCCAGGAATGTCAATATTAAGACTATCATGTCAATTAGAATCATTCACAGAAATCAGTAATTTCAGTTAAGTCCTCATACAACCAGTTGCTTGGACTACTTGGCTTTTCTAACTGGTCTCTTGAATTTTTGTGTTCCCAACTAATGTCTCATGGTCTACAACCTCTGCTTCCAATTCCCACTGTCTCCTCTGGCATTTGATACACCAGCTTCTGATGTGGTCACAGCTACCCAGTATCTGTCATAGACTGGGGTGACTGGGCTACTGACCAAAAGAGTTGGAGAGAGATCTGGGCCACAACTTGACTGTTCACAAACTTGCAGTCAGACTTTAGCCAGCTTGCAGTTCTTCTGTGCCTGACTATCAATAATGCCACCTGGAAAATGAAAACTAAACTCAAAATTCCTTTGCAGAATTTCTTTAAGGAGCTCAGTTACAGGTATGATGTATAACAGAGAAATGCATTTTTGCTTCCTATCCTAAAGAAGTCAAGAGGATCAAGCATCACTTAGGATTTTGTCAGTGGTAAGTTATGGTTAATATCTTAATATTGTATGTTTTGGAGCTACTGGACTTAGTATCTTAAGAGTTAGGTGTTTCTTTTTCCTCTGTTAAATCTGTCATAGTCATACAGGCAACTTAACTAGGTGTCTAGGCAGGTATATCCAAAACAAAATTATCTCCTTCTATGTTAAGTATTTGATGGTAACTATAGAGGGAGCCTAACTACTACCTAAGCCTGAATGTCTCAATTCTGTGTAGCTGTTAGGTGAGGAGATGAAGCTACTCATAGTACCTAAACACAGTTAAATGCACAACTAAAAGTGGAGGACTTCAAAATAGAAAATAGGTCATATATGGTGATTTTCAGCAAAATAAAATGACACATATTAAGGAGAATGTAAGAATTCACAGCCAACAATGCATTAGCTGAAGTGGTGTCCAAGAAATCTGCCATACAGCTGTTGTGAATGCTCCTGAACCCAGTAGCAACCCAAAGCAAACTGAAAATTGACACACCCTGGTATTCAGACAGAGCGAGGCTTACACATCACAGGACTATTCATTTCAACAAAAAGACTGGGGGGACTTTCATGGCAAGTGATGGACATCAGTAGGAGACAACTATTAATGCATTTCTGAATGCAGGAGCTTATGTGAGTGACAGGGTCTGCATTTTCAGCCTGACACCGAACAACTGCAGAAGCAGACTTTCTATATTTGCAGTGATTTCTGATTTATGTTTATCCCATGGAGCATTAGGATTAAACAGTTTTGCTGAAGATAAAGGCCCTGGATTATAAATTGCTAAAACATAATTTTGGGCCTGTGTGATCCTGTCCTGACCCAAAAGGGAGATCGAGCAAAATTCTCATTTGCATCAAAGCAACTAATTTACAGTAGAACACATGCCATCTGAGGACTGCTGGGGCAGCTCAGCCACCACAGGTACATCAGACTAAAAGGTGATGTAAGGGATGCATAATAATTCCAAGAGATTCTGCGACAAATAGCTGCATCCCAGACTCCGCTCAACTGCTGATCACAAGCAGCCTGTTACCATTTCCACCTGTACTACTGCAGGGTTATGTTCCTGAGGTACTGTCCTACACATGAGGTCTGGCTGGCCAGCAGTAAACTCAGCTCAGAATAGCTTCTGATGCAAAATGGGTTTAATGTGTCATTGTCTCTTAACATCAAGAACAGAGCAGCCAATTCCTCAGTAACAGACAGAAGGGTTAAGATAAAAGAGAATTAAGTCCCTGATCCCTTGAAATTTCCAGTTTCAGCATCCCCCAGAGATCATATATTAAACGTTACCACCTTGCTACACTGAACAAACTCATGACCACACAGGGCTATTCAAGTTTGCTCAGCACAGCCTGCAAACTCCATGATTGCAGCAAAGATTATTTTCTAATAGAAATAAAACAATATTCTAGGACTCCCTCCAGGGCCATTAAGCTTTCCTCTGCTCTGTTAGTCTTGGCTTTGGACAATTACAATAAAAATGCATGTTAACTGTGGTTCTTCTACATTCTCAAGCCTCTGGGAATTCTGGGGAGTACAAATGAAAGGAGAAAAATATTATTTAAAATACTTCATGTAGTTACACACAAGTGACATTTAAAGTAACATTTTACATATTTTATATTACATATTGGTCTATCTGTGTATCTATTGATATATATATACTGATAAAATTCACAATAAACCAAAGACACAGCCATTTGAAAGCTTCCTCATCACCACATCCCATATACAAGTCCCCTGCATGCCTGTTCCAGGCCTGAGATAACAGCTCCACCAGCAATTCCTCTAATGAGCCATAGCTAGATTGATGGGCTACATCTGTAACAGCAATTAAAACTTCCATACTTTAAGCTGAGACCAGCTAACATGAAATCACATGAGTTTGCTATCAAACTCTTATTGCCACCAAAATATCACTGGAGTTAGACTGTTCTTGTACAAACTGCCAAGCCACTCAGTCTTTGGGAAAGTTAACCCGGATAAGAGTCATGCCTGGGGCCATTCTAACAATATAACAATGTAGAAGATCAAGGTCCAATGCCGAGTGCTGTTTATTCTACTCCACAAGGCAACAGCCAACAAATTTCACAGGAATGTCAATTCTATACCACTGCCATTCTATTCACTGAATTTCTGTAGCAATATCAGCTCCTCATTGTCATTACTGTAGTCTGATTGCCATAATGAGATCAGACTGTCAATTTCTGTACCTCTGCCACTGGTGCAGTTCCTTGCCCAAGGTCTCTTGTGTAGACTCACTGACCCAGGTCTGTGGTTTCAACCTAGGTAAAGTGAACACCCAAGGCAAAGCAGGACCCCATGGACTCCAACCCCATCCACAAAAGCTACCATTTCTATAATGGAGACTTCACACTTTGGTGCCCAGGCCAAACCAGAACCCACCAATACACTCCAGATGAGGTACACATCCCAATGCCTATCTCGTACAGTTGTTTTTTCCTTTCTGACAGTCAAATGCAGTGAGTCTCTAAACACAGTTTACAGTCAGAACACTGACAAATTCCAGCTGAAGAAAAAGAACCCAAGTGTGTTGAACTATGGATAAGAACAGCTCCAGGTCCCATAAATGATGCTGGCAGGTGCAGGTCTTGCTTCTGTTCCACTGCAAGCAGGACCAGAGTTCTATTCTTATAAAGCCTCCAGTTCTTATACAACTCATGACAATCCCTCTGCAAGCAGAGGGACTTTGATCTGCTGCAGGGATGCAGAGAGCCAAATCTGAGAGTCTTTCACTGTTTGGCCTTCCTTTGGAGGGTCATGGAAAGTGGGATCTGAACAACATTGAAATCACACAGTCACCAATTGGTCTTGGCCCTCACAAGTAGTCATGACGGAGCTACCTAACTGTGCACATCAGATGCACAGCCTGACTCAGCTGCTGAAGACCTGAGAATGGGCTTTTTGTCCTGGAATGACAGGAGGACACCCTGATTCAAACTCATCCAGGTGAGTAAGGAAGTCACTACTGAGAAGAAATGATGTTGCTCTTGCAAGCAGGCACAGTTGTAGCTGGGTTTTTCCCATTAGCACTGGGCAATGTAATATGCTGCCATTCATCAGATGATCTTTATAGAAAAGACTTCAGAAAGCTGTGGTATCAGGTAACACCAGATACCAGACTATGGGCACTACAACACAAAGTTAGAAAGGAGCAATGAGTATTTGCCGTTTTCAGAAAGCAAACCAGAGATGCAATGAGTCACAGGCTCTGGAGAACTGGAAGTAAGCAAAAGCTTCCCAAACACATAAGACCCTAGAAGGCAAGAGCAAGCCATTCACCACAAAGAAATGCATCCCAAGAACATTAACTTCATGAGGAACTGAAATACTATGGATGTTTTTGGCACATCCTTGAAAGCTAAATATATTTCCTTAACTGCAAATAGTTATTAAAGACAATAGAATATACAAATAGACAAAATTTTCATAACTAGGTGTGTCTTTGCTTTAAGTAATGTTCCAGTACAACCAGTCTCCCTTGCCAATGCAAAGGGGTTGTAAGGCACCTACCATGCCTTTAATCACTTCAGCAGCCTGACAGTGTTGTGCCATATAAATACGAAAAGCATCTTTTCCTGCTCTGGCTGTTTAAGTGCAATTTATTTCTGTACAATGCTGAACCTTGTAGCATCAGTTTCAGAGAAGCACAAATGCAACACTAGCACTGCATAGGCAGCACTTACTACACTAAGCTACATTTGACTACTGACAAAAATCCTCTTGAAACCAGAGTCAAGGCCACCAACATCATCAGGAAGTATAATGTAGCTGGAGCCATTTCCCTATATTTGAAAGGGAACTAATCAAAGAAATATAAAACATCAGATGAGAATTTACATTTACTAATAATGATTGATTCACTCCTAGCATGTTTCCTCCAAAGTGGATCTCACCATGAGTGGGAAAATCCCAGAGATACCACATTAAGCCACATTCAAGCCCCAAACCTCCCTGGGTACCTTTGATTTTCCATCATTAATGGAGATCTACTTGAGAAACTAATGCTTCTTTATGTTGTAATCACTTGTAATACAACCAACATTAGTGACTCCCCATTGCACCAAGGGCTAAGCACCTGTAAACTCAAGGGTGAGTGGAGGGTAATGCTTTTACTCCAGTTAGCTAACTGTACCGTTGTGCATTCAATCTCCAAATGCTGTCTGCATTTACCTGCTTGAATGTGGTCTCCAGAGCAAAGAATGTTTGTCCCAAACCAGAGATCTAAGTCGTGAGTCAAACAAGATAAAAATACTGAGGTAGAAGCCCTAACACTGAAGACACTGGTGAGTGAAAGCCTCTGAATATTACTTTTTATCCAACTTGTGTACATAGCATACAACTCTTCAATCCTATGACACTCTTCAGTTCTTCAGGAAGAAGAAACAACAATAGCAATGATAGAATCGTCAGCAATCAAAAAAGAAGCTAAGCCCTGTACGTGAAGGGCTGCAAATCATGTTCACATTCTGGGAGGACACATAAGGATGGAGTCCAAAATGCTGTATATTCATGTCACTCCAGAGGTTTTGATAGCAGTCGGGGTTTTCCCCATCTTCTATTCCCTCTTTCACTTTTGGCAAAGAGCAATAATTCTACTGCCAAAACAGCTCTCATCTCATAAGCTATATCTTGAGAAAAAGAAGGAGCAGCACAGTTGACAGCAGCTTTTCTCTAATTCAGATGTTCTGTTTTGGTTTCTGAAGAGCCAGGGAAGATGGTGATTTGTACTGGTGAGAACTCTTTCCTTCCTATGGAGATATTGACATTACTGGTTTATTCCTCAGAATATGAACCAATACAATTGCAGCTTCTGAGTATCTCAAAAAAATCCAGAAACAAACAAAAAGAACCCATATAAACACACACAAAAAAAACCCCAAAGCAAAACAAACCAACAACCTAAACCAAAACCAAAACATACAAAAAAACCAAAGCCAAAATAAAACCAGACCAAAACCAAAAAAAAACCTGAACAAAACAAAAATACTTCCACCCTTAACACATGATTTTGATCACAGCAATTCAGTCTGTTATATCCTTTCATGTGATTTAGAAATAAAAACTTAAAATTTAGAAGATATCATGAGTCAGAGGAAGAGGAAGAGACAAAGCATTAGGTTGTCATAGAAAACCCACAATGCCTCCCCTTTGTTGTTTCACTACTTTAAATCATTTTATGGCTCTTTTCCATTCTAGTATTGTTCTTTTGGAAGTTCATTCTATTCCTAATTCCATCTTCAAATGCAGCTGGCTAATGCTGTGTGGATGTTCAGCTGTGTCCTCTGGGAAGGATCCCTCTCCCTCTAACCAAGTCATGTGAAAGTTAGACAGAAAGCATGAAACAAGATACCTACTTTATTACCATGATGGCTATGTGATGTCTTCTGTGACTAGGAAAACAAAGATGCAATTAGAGTATTAAGTGTGAATGCTCACATTTCAACCTGTAAATAAATGAAAACAAATCACAGGGAGAATGTGTCTTGATTTAAGAAATGGGACTCTGCAAGAAAGAAACATTATCAGAGACTTCCACTGAATTTCAAGTGATCGCATTGCACACAGCATACCTGATGATAAGGCCAATGTGCTACAAGGCACAGAGGTTTCTAAGCCACCTTGTGAATAGAAAGCTACATTCAGCTCACTGCTCTCAAGCAACAGAAGTGAACAATGAAGAAAGAACACCAAAAGAAAAAGAGTAATGTGTATTTGGACCTTTTAAATATTTGCATTTCAGTTACAGATTATGAAGATTATGTTGAAAAAGAGTATTTCAAAGCAAGTGACATTTTCAAATTGACATTTGTAGTTGTAATCACTGCCTAACCCCCTTCGGGCCAGATTTTTAAGTTGCAGAAACAAAATTTGATTTAAAATTAAAATACTACAAATCCATGTAACTAGGATGATACTTGCCACTGCTATGCTGTTCTGCTTTTCAATTCATTCCTCTCCTCATCCCAGATTTTTAGCAGTAAGCTGTTTCTGTCTGTCTCCTCTGCTTGCTCAGGGCATAGCACAATCTGAGTTAACAATACGTAACAGAGTTTGCTTTGCAACATTTCAGACTGTATTTGACCTATATTTCACCAGGCTGTGCTTTGCATCAGAAAATGCCTTGTGGAAGTGGACAGACACAAAATCAAGTTATGCTGTAACGAACAGCATTAGAAAACCTTGTAATGCTGGCAGAAATATCGCCATTGCTCCTCCCTTCAAATACCAAAAAAAATGGTGGAAGTCTAAACCAAAACTCAGTCTATGTTTTCAAATGCTTTGTGTTTGATCTTATCTACAAATTAAAATAAATTGAGCTACATAGAACCAGGGTCGGGGCTTCTGTTAATCTACTACATTCTGCTTGCATGGTAAAGAGAGACAGAAGTGGTAGCAAGGTCAGTTGGGTTTTACAGTCGATTCTCATGCTTCACTTGCATCCATTTCCAGAATGTCTACATCCTTATGGTTCAATTAAACGCCTTCCAAGTCCCTGTTGCTCCTCTTGTCTGTTTAAAAACCAAGACTGAAGCTGCAATAAGTGAGATGGGAGACCAAAAGACAATACAACCCATGCTTCAAGATTGCAATCAAAAATCAAAACTATATAAATACAATTAAGACTTGGCATTTAAAAAATAGAACTATGACCTTTGGAACTCATCACATGTGAGTTTTCTCCACTGAAAAAAGTATGGAATATACACATTACACACCAAATAATAATTATAATAAAATTTAATAGGTTTTATAACAGCCACTATTTGTTTTTCCCAAAAGTGGAAAGGATTGCAAATCTTAAAAACTTATTTAGCTAACACTGCTAATAGAAATGGTCAAGGTAATGGTGTACATTGTATTGCTGTAGCAGATGGAACTGTTGGGCAGGAAGGATTCATTGACAGAGTAAACTGATGAGACTATTTTTATTTAAGAGAAAAGAATCAGTCAAGTCTAGTATGATTCACAACAGCAACAAAATACTTTGGATTTGCTTTCAATTCCATCGGTAAACAGTAGAACATATTGTTGGATTAATTTGTGCAGTTGAGAGTCCTGAAAAGCCATCTTGTTCCCAAATACCCATCTATTAGCTGTCTATTGTAAAGAGCACATAGAGCCAAACTACTGCAGCCATGCAGGCTGAGGTAGAGAAGTGCATGTTCCTGAGAACTGAAACATGTTCATCTGAAAAGGACACTGAATGAAAAAGCAAGATTTAATAGCAACAGATCCAGCCACGCAATAACTTCCTCTACACAAAAATGCAAAGAAGCAGATTAACACAGCCTTCACCTCAGCTCCCTAGCCTTGATATGGAGTCAACAGAGCCCACTTACTTTACATGCAGACCTCCTGATTCTCATGGTTAAAGTTCCCAGAGGAAACTTTCCAAGGAATCCCTTCTTATTAATGCAGAAATTCATCGTGGATCCTAGTTCTATAACCACAAATGCATGAAGAACTGCTGAGACTGGATGATAACAGCCCTCTGTAGCAAACACATATGTTTGACATAGGACCCATGCTCATCAAGAAGATGCCATAGAAACCTGTAACACCTACAATAGTTTAATGCTTTGCATGTTCAAATCTTTGTGTATGCATAAATTAAAAAAGGGATCATTCACTCAGTGCAATTGATGCTGTTGTGTTTGTACAGGTTCTTTCAACAGAGAAAGCAGAAAATGTCATGATTCATACTGTGATTCAGGACATATATACAAGTTGTACAAAACTCAACCCACAGCATTGAAATTAATTATCTAT
>NW_008662092.1:0-35885 GCF_000695815.1 Acanthisitta chloris
TTGATTGAAGTTTTTGATTGAATTAAGAAGTAAAACAAGGTCTTATCCATCCATAACATACTTGGAGCCAAAATGAAGATGAAACTGCATATTTTGCTTGACAGGATCTGAATCTATTTTTCATCCTATTAGAAAAGGTCACACACAGAGACAGATCTCCTGCTGTTCCAGCTGGAGATACCCTTTTGTGTCCAATGCTGAGAGAATGTGAGGAGGAAAATGATTCCCATCTAGTGATGAGCCAATCTGCTACATGTTGGACATCTGCAGCAAACCCTTCCTATCATACTAAGAGTGCATTGATAATACCAAGCATCTGGAAATAACTAAAAGCTGGTTCAATAAGGACTAGTTCAAAGCTACATGTACACCTCTTTATTAAATGTCTGTGATTGAAGCTCAAAATAGCTTTCTTACAGTCTTTGAAAAAACATCAAAGGAAATGTGCAAATCTGGTAGTGCAGAATCAACACTTTCCGAATTCCAGTTCCCTGCTACTTCCATTAAGTTGTACTCTACCCGCTAGTGAAATTCAAAAGGCTTTAATTCTCAAATCACCTTTCTCTGCTGTCAGTACTGATACAAGGGACTTTGCTTCAAAACCACAGGACCAATTCTTGGGTTATGGTGAATGGGATTACATCAGACTGGCAACAGTCACTAGTGGGTTCCACAGGGCTCCATCTTAGGCTCAGTGCTCCTCAGTATCTTCACAAACAACCAGGACGTGAAGGACTATTAAGTAACTTCACAGATGATACAAAACTGGCAGGAGCTGTTGACTCCCTTGAAGGCAGAGAGACCTAGACAAATTAGAAAGCTTGGCAATCGCCAACTGTACAAAGTTTAATAAGGGTAACTGCCAGATTCTGCACCTGGGACAGGGCAACCCTGGCTGCACATACAGACTGGGGGATAAGATGCTGGAAAGTAGTGCCGTGGAAAGACACCTGGGGGTCCTGGTCAATGGCAAGTTGAGTATGAGTCAGCAGCGTGCCCTGGAAGCCAGGAGAGCCAACTGTGTCCTGGGGTGCTTCAGGCAAGGCACTGCCAGCTGGTTGAGAGAGGTGGTTTTCTCACTCTACTCTGCACTGGTCTGGCCTCACCTCGAATATTGTGTGCAGTTTGGGGAGCCACAGTATAAGAAAGATATTAAGTTACTAAAGAGAGACCAAAGGAGGCAACAAAGATAGTGTAGGGCCTTGAAGGGAAGCGATATGAGGCGAGGCTGAGGTCACTTGGTCTGCTCAGCCTGGAAAAAAAGTGACTGAGGGGAGACCTTGCCACTGTATACAACTTCCTCATGGAAGGAAGCGGAGGGCCAGGCACCAATCTCTTCTCTCTGGCAGTGACAGGAGCCAAGGAAATGGTCTGAAGTTGTGTCAGGGTAGGTTTAGGCCAGATATCAGAAAATGGTTCTTCACCCAGAGGGTGGTTAGTCACTGGAACATGGTCCCCAGGGAAGTTGTCACAGCCCCAAGCCTGACAGAGTTCAAGAGGCGTTTGGCTGATGTTCTCAGGCACATGGTGTGATTATCAGAGTTGTTCTGCACAGGGCCAGGAGTTGGACTAGATGATCCTCAAGGGTCCCTTCCAACTGATTATATTGTGATTCTGTGAATTCGCCACAAAAAGATGAAAACAAATAGTATCTTCTGTAATAATTATGCCACAAAAGGAGGAAGAAAAGCTCTCTTACATCACCTTAGTGGCAAGGCAGCTACAGACAGAACGATCTGTGAGACTACACTTGCCAGATTTTCCATGCTCCAATGAGTGATAACATAACTTCCACGAGGAAGCAGCTGCCACTAATAAAATAGTCCGAAAATATTTGCAAGACTAGGAAATCTGTTCTTGCTACTCAGAGATGGTCTGCACCAAAGGAGTAGAACAGTTTTTATTTGGCATATAGAATAAAGAAAAACATGAAGTTTGGTACCTCAAAATTTCAGATAAAGGAGTTTAGGATCTTAATTTTCTGGGGTGCTTTTTTGCCAACTTATTTTTTTCCTGCAAATCTAATTGTGAATCAGCACTTCATTTCCAAAGAGGGAAAAGACTTTCTGCTATTTAAATAAATTTCAGTGATTTCTGATTAAGTAAAAAACCACCTTAGTGTTTTAGCTATCAATTGTATGCAACAAAGAAAGGAAGTAATAGATAGCTGACACCATGGAAATTGTGCTAAGGAAAAAAAAAAGGGCAGAGCAGTGGACAGAAGGAGTAAGTGAAGAAAATACTCACACCATTCTGTAACACCAAGAGAAAGAAATGTGTTTCTGGTTCACATTTCCCATATGCTCTTCTCAAAGTAGGACCAACTGAAATTTGCCTGAAAACTCTTTTAAAAGGCTGATTTATACCATCTCCATGTTGATCTGAATGAAGATCCCAGTGAGGCAACACGTTGAGGCCATTGGTCTACATGCTGCCCCTCCACATGACCTGAGGGTGATCACTGCAATACTCTGCACAAGAGAATCCTTCAGCTCCTAAATGCTGACAATGGTTTCATCATTTGGGCAATATTTATGCGTTTCTGCTAGGACAACATTCAGCTCAAGTAGGTACCAGCAAAATCTAAATGCCGATCATTTCTTCTCCATTCTGCAGTTGCCCTTTAAGCAGAGATGATCCAGCACCACCACTTGGCAAATGAAACATGGTCTTCCAACTTTATCTCTCCTTCATATGCCTTTGTCCTGCTGTTCATTCATCACTCACAACATGTCAAATAACACAACTAATCTCTGTGCTTCCTAGAACAGTTTATCTGAAAGACACTCAACACAGTTTCTTAGGTATAAGGATCTCGGCACACCACCTAAAGCACATTGTTCAGCTTAACCAATTGGGGACACTAGTAAACACCAAAATACAGTTTTCCCAACATTTCATAGAAACAAAAAATCTTGCACTGTAATGAAGATCATACAATTCTCTATTCTGTATCATGTTGCTACTTTGAAGACACTTTGCATCACAGCAGTTAACTGCTACTATTCAATTATTTGACCTTCACTAATCTAGCAAAAAGGTACATTTCATTGATGGGAAAGCCATCAGCTATTTACAAGGCACAGCTTTCTGTGCTGTCAATATTTGTTGCAAAACAAACCAGCTCCATGGGTCAAGTCTGCGCTGACTGTGTTGCCTCCAAGTGAAACTGAAATAAGTGTTTCCTATGGGGGTATGGGAAGAGAAAGGCCACAGCAGATTTTCAAAGCAAGTGTCAGGCAAAATTTCTTGTTGCCCTTCTCTCCTAACCTTGGGTCAAAGCAGCATAGACAATAAACAGACGTGACACACTTCTGTGCCCTGTGATCTACTTTAATGGTTAAAGGTTCATGCCAGCAACAGCAACTGAAATGAAAACATTCAAGATGACCTTTCCAAAAATGTCTTTGGTTAGTAGCAAATCAGATGACTAGTCCTGCCAGAGCCTTGCCATTCCCAAAACGAGAAGTATTTCAGACCAAGCTGTGTAGTTTTTTTAAATCACTTTACAATGCTTTGCTTCACAAGGTGCAGTCTCAGAAAGTAAGTTCATCTTGTTTGTAATGAAGAACAAAATGTGAAGATCTAAGTAATTTAATGTCTATCCAATGCTGAGAAAAAAATTAATACTTATTGCCCCAGAGGAGAATAGCATGATGCAAAGCCTAAATTTGTCAGCAGAGCAGTTTCCTGTAACATTAACAAAGACTAGGTCTTCCTACACAAGCAGGAAAATCTGCAGCCTCAGAAAGGCAACTTCCTCCACATAAGTCCAAAAAATATTGAGATTCCAGACATTATTGAGATGCCCTGAAGTCAAATAAACATGAAAGGAGGCATCAGGTAAAACATGTAAGTGTATGGGTCATAATTCAAGCCAAAAAAACCCACAACCCAAAGGCATTAAAAAAGAAGTTCTCTGAATTGATTAGTCTGTCACTTTATCTGGTGTAATTCTGGAATGCTGTTCACACCGGCACTGAAAATACTGATTTTCTGGTATTTTTTTGAAGGAAGAAAAACCTCACATCTCCCTTTAGGCTGCATTAGACCTGCAGCACAAATGTATACTGACAGATAAATTAGCTGCATCTTTTCTCTGAGCAGAGATCAGCAAAAGGGGCTCATAAGCCATGTTTTCTAATGCCTGGGTGAGTCTACAAGCAATTACACATGCTGCAGGAAGCAGCTCAGTATCAGGACAGAAACCTACTGTTATAAAAAGGAAAGATCTCATTTTACTATTCAGCTTCAATACCAAAATCTGCTACTCTGTCCCACCTACACACAAACTAGTGCACATCTGTGGGAGGATCCACTTCTCCCTTCTCTGTGTTTTTCATTACTGTTAAACCAAACATGCAACACAAGGTGTTTTTCACTACTGTTAAACCAAACATGCAACACAAGAACCTTTGCCATGTGATACTGCAGAGACACACTTACAGCATGAGAGAAAACAGCAGCAGCACCATGAAACAATATGCCACCCTGAGTACTCAGTTTTACTGCTGAATTTCATTACTTGTGTATCATAAACAACTGGACTTGGGTCACAGTTCACTTCTATACAGAACCATGATTATCAGTGGACCAGACGGTGACATCTCAAATTCTTTACACAGATTATACAGGTGGTCAGTGTCTACAGCTGGAATTTTAAAAACAAGCACAAGAAGGGCAAAATTAATTCAGGAAATTATCACCAATGTGAATAAAAGTCTTATGATCATTACTTAAACAAAGGAGCTGGTATTCTGAAGTGTAACACATCTCTTTTGGGCATTATCTCAAACATCAACCAGAACTCTAAATAAAATTATGAGAAGAAACATGTTCTAACAGTAGATTTCTAATCCCACTGGAGAATGCCCAGATCATCTCCATTTAAGGTCAAGCAGCAACAGCTGCACATTTTTTTCCCTGGAACAAAATAAAGCAGACAAGAACCTCCAACACAGATTCCTTTTTTAAAGCCTTTCCTTCTGATATCCATGGGTGTCTGGACCCGTTCACCCAGGAATGAATGAAAACAGCGCAGTGATGTGCTCTTATATTACGTCTGTACCTGTCAGACTGACATGTCCCATAAGCAGTACTTTGGCATCTGCCTCAGAACCACACTGAAATCCCTGGGAGTTACATGATGGAATGATACTAAGCTGAACTAGAAAAGTGTTCTCAAGAGAGTGTACCTGAACAAGCTTATTTTCAGAGTAACAGCATAAGTACAAGATCTACAGCATTCATGTAGTCTGAACTTGTGTGTTACTGAATCTAACAAACACATTTTTCATTTTAAAATTTCTTATCAGTTAGACATTTACAGAAGGCATGTATTATATTTCTTATGAGATACTAGTCTTTTTATTAGTGCCTTAATTTGCACATTTAAGTATCATTCTTTAAATAGAAGACCAAGCTATGACTGTGCCAGCAGCTCACAAACAAAACCAACATTCTTTTAAGACATCTCATTTCTAAAAAGCTTCAATTCCCTAAGAAAACAAACAAACAAAAAAAAAAAAATCCCCAAATTTGGGGTAGAGTAACTAAATAACAGAACAATTTTACAGTGACTTGATAAAAGGGATGAACTGGCTTGCAGTTGCTGCAATGCTGGGTGTGGGTGTTGGATTTGGCAACAAAGTACAGAGGTGAATTTCAATAGTACAAGTTTCATATTACATCTTACAGAAAGTGAACAATTCAAAGCTAGCACTTTCGTGGATGACAGTATGCAATAAAATCATGAAGCTTCCCTCATAAAAAAGGCCAAATACAGTTTGCTTGACTGTGAGAGATTTATAATGTTAATAATGCCATTATAAGTAAATTATGAAACCCTTTGCACTGGTAAAGAACTATAACTCCAAACTGTGGAGATACTCAACTAACTTTCAAGTGAAATACATGATCCTAGGTTTCCTGGGCTTAATATTAAGGGATAACAAAAAGCAGTTATATTAAAACAGAGTTGCTAACTTCAACTATAACCAAGTTTGCAGAAGAGCTAAACCATGTTTACAAAAATAAAAATAGAGCTCAGCTTGAAACAGGATGGTATATCACCTCTAGGCCTTTCTGTTTCTGGTTTGAACAATGTGCCACAGCAGAGCTTTCATTAAATGAAAAAACCCCCAAAACTAAACGAAACAAACTAAACAAACCCCACATCATGTCTGGTTTCCTGCTTAAAGCCAAGCACTCATCTATGCTAAACAATTATTGCCAAAAGTGAAGCTGTAAGTGTTCAGGGTTAGGCTGAACTTCTGTATTTTTGCCTGCAATTTCCAAATCAGGAAAAGGCACATGCACATCCACACACAAGGCCTGACGCTGGATGCTTGCACACTCCAGCTTAATCCTTTCACATCCAGCAAATCCTCCACTTCCCAGATGCACAAAACCTGCTCCATATATGCACTGTGTTTGTCATTTCCCAACACAGGATAATATAGGTAAGATAATCCATGAAGTAGCATCAAGCTGCTACTTCTATCCAAACAAACAGAGAGACTTACCAAAAAAAAAAAAAAAAAAAAAAAAAAAAACAAACCAACCCCCACCTTGAATAGTTTCCAGCCACAAAGTGGGAGGGGGGGAAAAAGTGTGGGTGGGTGTTTTAAAGAAAAGATAAATATTTCAAATTATATAGTAATTATAACTTTTAGAGCTGAACTTATAAATGCTAAATTTTATTTGGAAAAAAAATCCTCTAACTCGCAAATTAAAGGTTGAAAGCGACTTGAAATACAGAAAAAATACTTCAGTTCAAGCACAGAGAAGAAAGATGATGATGTTGGAAAACATATGCACTGTAAATTGAATATCAAAACTATATATAGTGAAAGTCTAGTTTAAGAAATACCTTGTACAAAAGAAAGTCATTGCAAGTCAAACACCCACATGAAATGTAATTACCCACACTATTTAGGGTTTTTATGATGAGAAAAATATTGCTGTAGCAAAAGTAACACATCCCAAACAGCTCCCTGAACAAACTCCCATTTAAGTTCTTGTTTAAGAAAAGGCAGGGCATTAGCAAGCAGCTCCCTCTGCTACCCCACCGAGGCATGCTGCTTCCCAAATTCCCTCACCCTGGGGCTGAGCAGGTGGTCTCCCTGGCACACAGTTCCCTTCATAAAAGGAAAGATGTTGCCCATGTTTAATATATTACTGCTGCGACAAGTTTAGAGGAGCCACTGCCTGTGTCAGAAGGCAGAGATGGAACCAATCAACTCGTGAGCTGCTGAATGACACTGAAGTCCTGCCTCTGCGACTTCTGTTATTTTTTCCCCTCAACCTACTTCAATTGTTTCCACAACTTGGTCACAGACTCAGACAAGTTGCCAGAGATCTACAAGCACATCCCACAGCCTGGAGCAAGCTCCTCTGTGCTGCACTAACAGCCACACCAGAGGTAAGGAACCTCTCTTTGGCAATGCTTTTCATTCTCTGTAGCTGTAGTTTTCTACAAAACCTTCTCTATTCAAATTAACAGCGGGGTTTAATTATTTATCAAAAATACGGAACTGTAGACATTGTAGACTGGGTCAAAAATATAATGCTGTGTGGGGAGGATTTTAACAACAGTAAAGGCAATAGGTTTTTCTACATGCTCATGGGATACTACCTGTCCTTGGGTACATGATTTTATACAGGTGGAATTGCACCAGGAGGTGAGAAGGCTTCACCATCTTCCTCAGACCTTTGTCTCTCTCCTCTTGAATTTAATATCTTTTCCTTGGGATTTTTTATTTGGTTTGGGGTTTTAATCCAAAATCCACAGAGAGTAATTCACTTAAAGTTTTGTAGCGACACTTTTTCCCCAAAACTGTGTATTCATAGCCCACAAAGCTCTTTCACCATGTAACTCAGAAAAGCATTTTTCTGATTTAGTATGTTGAGAGAACAAACCTTTTTTTGCTGTATGATTAAAATTACCCTTAATTTAAAAATTTAAGTCGTTCAAAGCAGTACTAGAACTGAAATTATAGCATGTTACTACAAGTGCAGATCAAGCTACAGAATTCATACAGTGTTTTCCCATTGAATTACATTAAGGTTTATTTTCTCCTGTTGGTCACTGTAACTGCCAAACTTGTTCTAGATTGCTTCTATGTTAAATCAATAATTTAGCTAGGATTTGTAACATCATGAACTGAATTTCAAATGCAGAAAACAATCCATTTATTTCTAACTAAGGGAAGCACATACACACTGCACAACAAAATACAAACCCAGCTTTAAAAGCATTGCATGGAAAAAAAGTGCATCTCACACAGAAGCGTCACATAAATGACATTTGATATTTACATATACAAATACTTAAAAAACCAATATCATTCATGAACATGTAGGCTTCTAAGTCATTTGTGCTCCTTATAATCATACTCCTGTCTTTCATTGATTCACACCTTACTACTTCTCTCTACTTACGGTTCTGGTTTTAGAAAAGACAACCTTAATATAGACTTGAATTTTGTGAGGCATTTTCCATGTTACTGAACAGACACACCTCATTCCTTTTCCTCCTAGTGACTGGTATGCATTGAGCAAAAATGCATTCAGATGCTAGCTTTTGTGCTCAGCAGCTTTGTGCCAGTTTTGAACAGATCAGTGCTGGAAGCATCCAGACATCCTGGTACTCCTAAAGCAATCAATCTGATAGCAAGCTCTCTAGAAGCTGTTTCCAGTAGGCAGAAGCAGCACTTCAGAACTTGCAGTGCATTCAAATCAATGCCTACAAGAAGCCAGAAGATTCTGAGACAGACATTTTTTTCAAGG
The DNA here is from genome assembly GCF_000695815.1 of Acanthisitta chloris. Lineage (NCBI taxonomy): Eukaryota > Metazoa > Chordata > Aves > Passeriformes > Acanthisittidae > Acanthisitta > Acanthisitta chloris. The sequence goes on from NW_008662092.1 coordinate 8,791, forward strand.
CTAAAGTTATGCAAAATATACATTTAAGCGGAGAGAGGAAATAGATTCCCTGTGTGGTAGAATGAACCTTTTCTCTCCCACCACAAATACTGTATTTTTAAAGGGGTGTGTGTATGCAGAGGTTATGCACATACACGCACATTGAACACACACGCAGGAACTTAACTGCAGCAGGCAGCTCTTCTGAAATGCATCCACAGCTACAGCAGGTTAGTTGCCCATTTATCTGAATTCTATCCTGTCACAAAGTTCAGTAATTTAAAGGAGATGAGAGTGTGGCTTAACTGTTAAATTTAAAAATTTCACACCGATAACGTCCAAAGCAACAGACATCCAAACACAGCGTAACAACAACTCACAGTCATGATAGAAGCATGTGCTACATAGCAGGTGATAAGTGTTACAAATCAGATGTAAAATAACTCATTTAATTTTATGCCCTTTTAATTTTGCCACTCATTTCTCGGGACAGCTATGTTATAATTATATATATTTAAGAGAGATTCAGATTTATGGATGTACCACATTTCTATTTTTAAAAGTTGCATTTATTTCTCACCCTCTGAGGTTAGGAATAGAATATCTTCCTTGTACAACATGAAATTCCTTAAAATTAGTTTGCATTTGATAGCGCAAAGGTGATTTTCACTGATTTTTTCACACCATCAGCAAACAAAAATATATGGGATACACCTACACAGCTACAAGAGGGTCTTTTTATCTGCTTTAAGAATAATTTGATTTAGGAATAGAAAAGTACCCCAACAGGAGAAACAAAAAATCCCACAGCGATGTAATGTTATGTTCCCTAAACTATAAGACACTTGAGAACTGGAAGATTCCTTTTGCATTCTTGAGATTGATACACAGCTTAAGAGAACTTTCCTGGCACCAAGTTACTTATCAGAAGTTGAATTTACCTACTACATCCCTCTCAATCAATGCCATGTCATTGTCCCCTGAGCTGCTAGAAGGTTAAAAACAGAACTTGAAACATTCTCTTCCACTTCTACTTTTTATACATGCCAGATGTATTTCAATTTTTACTCCATTTCAAACTGCACCTATCCCACTTCCTATTAAAGCAACATATGAACCACCAGAACCTAAAACTCAATGTGAAACAATTTGTTAGGTGCTCAGTGCACACAGCAAAGGACTTTGATTCCTAAAAGAAAATTACTGTCATACCAACAGCCTGGAAATGCTGTACAGTTATTTTATGTTTCATTTTGACGAGGAGAACAACATTTCTGGTGAGGAAGCACCTGCCTACACTAGATCCCACTACATGGTCCTGAAGGAGTGGCACAGAATTTAACCCATTTAAAAACTAGCCCAAAGCACTGGCTCCCAGGCTGCTTTAACAGACCAGCACACATAAATCCCAGTTAGCAGGTATGAGAATAACTTCCAAAAACCAACATGCCAAATCCGGTGTGTTCAGCCATTCATCGACGTAATTTCTTGGCATCTACACCTTTCACATTCTCATGGACTTGAAACACAGGTAAAGGCTCTTACTGTTGATTTTGCTTCTAGAACACTGAGAACACCAAAGCTAGTCAGAAGGAAGATTGTAGCACATTACATTTACACAGGACAGCCAGCAAAGATGAAAAACATGCCTACACACATCAACTGCAGCTGCTGTGCACAGGCAGAGCTTTAAAATTCCACAGCATCTTCTCCGGGGGCCACACGCTCCACAAACAATGGTGACAAAAGGCTTCAGGTTTAATTCAACTCAAAGTATTTAGTCCTGCCTGCAGGGTTCTTCTCTGCTTTGGCCCCATACACACAGACCTTTAAACATATCTCCTCTGAACATGCAGAAGATGCTGCTTCTTGTCTAGCAGTATCATATTGCTCACACAAACAGCACTGTAGAAAGAAATTCCTGCGAATTTTTAGGCCAGGTAATTTTTTGGCAACAGTTCTAAACACGTACTAGACTAAGGATCATATAACTTGATATACCTTTTGCATCACTATGTGTTTATGGTTATTAAGACCTGTACTAGACTAAGTATCATATAACTTGATATACCTTTTGCCTCACTATGTGTTTATGGTTATTAAGACCATTTCAATGGATGAAAGTGAATTACTGGAGGTTTGGGGCATCTCATTGTAAAAATCTGTGCAACAGACCTAGGCAACATTACTTTTGAACATTGCCCCCTTCAGGGCTTCACTTAGTTGTGTGGAACTGCAAGAATTCAAGTATGTCAAACCTCTTCTATTCCACTGATATCATTGCTGCATTTAGTAAACATATGACAAGAAACAGGCTGCAGCCAAAATTGCTGTGGCATTTCCAAAGGAGCCAAATTTATCTCGTGTGACTTCAACGGAGTCAACGCAGTTGCACCAGGAACAAACATGGCCCACAGTTTTCACTTTGGTCACACACCCCCTGCCATTGTGAAGGACACCCAGGAGCAGAGACAAAAATAACCCAATACAAATTAGGCTGTCATTGTGAAGGACACCCAGGAGCAAAGACAAAAATAACCCAATACAAATTAGGGAAACAGTCACACGTTAGTGAAGAAGGAAGCAATAACTGATTGCTAACTCATTCTTGGGCAACAGGTATAGGGGATCCCCTACACAGTAACATATATGGTCAGCCACGAGACCTCTTCCTGCAGATTTGCACAGGGCCCAAGACAAGCCTTTCACATCCATTAACAACACTGATAAAGCACACAATCACACAGCAATGCAGCCAGTAGTTCCTCTTGTGCAATGCTCAGTCACGTCACACAAGGAACACTTTCTGACTTTTAGAAAATATCAAATACAGTTTGCCCTTTTGCTGCACTTTTGTTTCAAGAAGTGGTGTGTGCATGCATAATATTTCTTTATATTGGCCTAAAACACTAGGGACTGAACAGCAGAGAGCAGCTACTGTTTGTGGCAATGATCAGCCGACACTGGGGACTGAACAGCAGAGATCAGCTACTGTTTGTGGCAATGATCAGCCTTCATTTCTGTGCAATTATCCATTTTGATCTTGACAGTCACCCATGCACAGCTGTGTTACTGAAACTGTTTCTCTTTATGCACACTCTAGGTGGGTGACAGTGCCATGGAGGATTAACAAGCAAGGTATGTGTTCATTAGCTGAAGTCAAGAACTCATAAAGACAAACTTGTTGAAACATAGACACAGAATTGGCTTCCTTTGCTTACAAGAAAACTTCTGCCACAGCCAAGGCTTAGTAGGTTAAACAACACAAATGTTTCAAAAACATCCAAAACCATGTAAGCTTTTAAACGAAGAAAACTATGTTGCTCCATTTTGTCCTTCCCTCATCCCTTCTCTACAAGATTTTCTAACTGTTAAAGGTACACATTTTAACTTCAGCTGTCTTCCTTTTTGTAAGGATCCTTTTGTAACACTTGTCTGGCCATGCATGTCCAAATATCAAATGCCAACTCAGCTCGACTGAACCTTGTGACCTATTGCCAGTTCCCTCAGCAACATCCCTCACTCACTCCAAAGGGAAGAATACCTTTTTTCCCTCCCAGAGCAATCTCGCCATGTCTCCTCACCTATTTTGACCTTGTATCTGCAATGCTCAACCAGCTAATATTGATTTTTATGGAAGCACTTAAGCCCCAGGTCCTTGCCCCTTGAGTAATGCAAGTGAAACATGCAGCAACACAGCAATGCAGGTAAATCTAACACAGTACATATGAAATGGACTTACTGTGCATATGCACAGGTAAACATCAATGCTGTTTCAATCCTTTTGTGGGCCACAAGAAAACCAGCAATCAGGAAAAGGAATGTTGCTGTAGCAGGTCACATACAGCCCAAAGACCAAGGACTGCACACACCCTGCATTTAAAAAAAAAAGATAAATCACAGAACAAGCTGTGATGAACTCATGGGCAGGAAATACTGTTCTCTGTGCAGTGTCTGTCACACAAGCTGGTTACACAAACTCCTTTCTACTAACGTAAATCCATTAGTGGTTCATCTACCACAACTTGTCTGGAAGAAGATAAACAGCCTAATGCACGCCAGCCTGTACTGGGCTGGGAGAATGAAAGTGCCTTCAGCCAAGTCACTTGCAAATTCCTCTGTGCATGTCTGGCTTTTGCTGCACTTGGGACAGACAGTGACTAGCAAAGAGCTAAGCAGAATATACTTGGCAAGCACTTTAACTGCTTAAATAGATGAAAACAGGTATAGCATCAAGTCAAACAAAGCTGAAAAATTCTAGTCACTATGCGAGTAAGCTCCTGGTGTATGTTTTGTTCTCAATAAAATCAAGATCAACCATAGCTCAAAACATCATAAAAATCTTATGTTGAATTTTAGGGGGAGATGTCATCACACGGAATCCTCTAAAGGTATTAAAATATCCATGTGCAATGTATTTTCTTTTGAAAGTCTCTTTTAAATACCAACAGTGCCACTGAATGCACATGTATTCTGTTCACACAGTACCGTTTGGCTCTACGGCCCAATCTGGAGGGACTAAAGAAAGAAGAGCCTGAAAGACACTTCTGTTTCCTTTTAAGGTTTTTCCATTTTAGCCACATATAAAGACAAATGCATGGACAACAAAGTATCCCTGATTCAGTCAGGACCATCATGTCATTTGGACAGTAGATATCTAAGCAATGATTTTTCTTTATGTGGCATACATGACAGGAATTTATTGCCAAAAAGAAAAAGAGGTGATGAGAAGCCTTCTGTGAAACATACAATCACAATATAAATTCATTAAACATTTAGGGGCAAGTGCAGCTTTAGGAACAAAATTTGTCAGATGGATACATATCATTATCTTGAAAAACACACTGAGTTTTCACATTGTGACAGCACTTACAGAACGCACCTCACTCTGAGCTAAGCAAGCATATACAAAAGCCAGCTTATACTTATTGAGAGTTTTAAGACAAATGACACCCTGTGTTTCCACCTGCCATTAAAAAGGGGGAAACATACTTTAAATGTAACTCTCAATTCAGAGACAAAGTTGTGTACATGCTTAGTTTTGTTCCTCATAGCAGTCCTCTGCCTTTGCACCTAACTTTCATAACACACTATCCTACATGCATTAAAAAAAAATTTAGTCCTTACTCTACCTTGTCTGTTGAGAAATATACTACTAAAATTCCCTATAGCAGTGATGCAATAGCCTTTAATTACCCACCATAAAGAACTTTTACTTGGAATACTTCACCAAGATTTCTTTTCCTCCCTTCCAGAAAAAGATACTGGTAAATCAGACTATACGCCCCAGTCAGTAACAATCAGCAGTACCACCTAGATGATCTAGTTGAAAGGTCTATGACCCTAGTCTTACTATCAAGCTTTCACATGTGCTTGAACAAATAAAGCAGAGGGGTGTGTATGGGAGGGCAATCAGCCACGACCTTTTCACATACTGTGAAAGAGAGGGAGCTTAGGATCCAAAGCAATTATCTGGGCAAAACCCATATATCCACGATTTCCATATTACAGCTCCTCCCCACTGCTAATCAGCAGGTGTTTGGTAGCCTTCAAGAGGAGACACACAATACAGCACAAATCTTGTTTTAAACTAAAAACACTGTAAAAGCAATCTATTCCAGGCTTTTCAGAACTTTAAAAACAATCTCTATTTGCACTCTTTGAAACATTTCTGCATTTCTAATTCTTTGCTTTCCTGCTTTTCCAGCTCAACAAAGGCTGTCTAAAACAAAAAGAGAAGATATTAGGCACTTTGCACTGTTCCTGACAACTGCTGTTCTTTCCTGCACTCCTAAAACCTCTGATTTGTGCCCTCTGCTTTCTTGTTGCCATGGAGAAGGTCCAACACATAACCCGCTCTGCTCTGAGGAGAGCCTCAACTATCGAGGTCAACCCACAAGCACGCCAAAACCTCCAAGAGCTCTTTGTGAATTTCTGCCTGATTTTAATTTGCCTCTTGCTGATTTGTATCATTGTGATGCTTCTCTGAAGTTCAGCACCTCTCTGCACCATCCTCCAGGAAAGTCGTCCCAGACAGAAGAGAGACCTACACCCACAACTCCCAATGCAAGGATCCTCTTGTGACAGGGGATAGCCCTTGGACTAGAGCTGTGTGTCAACCAGTGCCCTGTTATCTTACTACCTGCTACATGTATTAAATACATCTTCTGTGCAGGACAGTGTTTAGAGCCTGTAGTTACGAAGTTGTGCATGACCCAATTTATCAGTCTCAATCAAGGGACATCTTTACTAAATGGGGTAAAATACTGATGAATAAGATTACCTGTCCCTGTCAGTAACAGCCAGCAGTTGGCAAGTTCCTCAATGTTTTAGTTAGATAAAGAGAAACTTCACTTTTTGAGGGCCTGAGTGTGTTTAGGTTTCTCTGAAAATCCTTAAGCCCTTGGAGGGGTTCCAAATTTGGCCCATGTCTGCCCAAAGATGAGCTTACAGGCACACAGCCCTCAACATACCTTAGGAAAATTTCTGCTCTGCTTACTTCAAGGTACTGCATCTCTGCATATACAACTGAAGGCATTCAAATTGGCTTAGTGGTTTTTAAGGGAATATGAAAATAAATCAGAATTCTCTTATAACCCAGAAATACAAACTATTGCATATGCTTTTTCTCCCTCTTTAAGAGAGCTTATATATGTGAGATCTGGAAATATTTCAGTATGTTTTGCAGGGAAAAAATTGACTCTATCACACTGATATCAAAGATTTTGTTTCCTAGAGTTATTTAACTGACATGACAATTGGCAGAACTTGGAAATAATTCTCAGAGTGCTTAATATTTGACTTCAGACAACTTAATTATGGCCTGCTGTAATTTATGAAATAATTTCCTTACTTTAAAACTGCAAAAAAAAACTTAGAACTTGCCAATGTCACAGAAGGTGGCTTATATCTGATGTGATAAAGAGAAAAGTCTAGGTCACCATTACTGCTGTGATTGAAGTGTATCATACAAATACAAGTAGCACTACCACCTTCAACTGCAAATCCCTGCTAGAGAACATTCAAGTATTTTCCTAAAATAAATGATAGATTAAAAAAGTAAAAAAATTACAGATTATTATGGACAAGAGAGGAAAGCATTGCAGAAATATCTAATCAACATGTAAACCACAGTCTACACATATAAATGATGATACTTCTACTCCAGCAGTTGTGAGTAACAAAGACTGAGCAAAAGACTTCCAACTCTACTACATGTTGCTGTATTAAGATAAACTCCTAGAAACTTGTTACAGTTCAAATTTAAAAAAAGCTCAAGAATCAACAGGCTGAGGTCAAAGAGACATCCATTTTGTAAAGAGATATCTCTGTATACCACTCTATGTAAGCAATTCTATTGATGAATACAGAAAATCAAGACAAGTTTATCTTAATCCTGTATTCTGCCTTTAAGACTTAGTATTTCTTGAGTAGAGGTTGACAATGAACAGCTGAGCAAGAAAAGAAGAAATCTTAGAAAAAAACTCTGTATTCAGTGGAACGCAAGTAAATCCAGTGGTGACGCACTTCCTATCTGGCCAATAGATATATTGAGACAGGAACTCTGAAATAAGGTTAACCCTTACAGGAAATTAAGACAACTACTGTATGGGGATTAGGGCAAGCACTGGTGAGACTGGCAACACACCCTCACACTTGCAAGTTAGTATATGAGCCATTTATGATTTGAACTGTCAGTGTAAATCTCAATTTCCATTTCATGCATTCTGGCCACTCTCACAAACACATGAGATTTGAGTAAGCATGTTTTTCCCTTTTAATTCCTCTTCACTTTCTTCTCTTTTCAAATCTATATTTTTATGATGGATAGGGTTTCCAGCTTTAGTTTGCCTTGGATGCGTTTCAAGAGACTTCAATCAGAAATAGATACCAGTTCTACAGTACTGAAAATTTGCTGAAGAAAAAAGGGTGTTAAGAGTAAAATATCAGCCCATACTTTCTGAAGACATGTTTGGATTATAGGTTTCAGAAACCAGTAATATATAGGAGTCAAAATTGCATAAAAAAAATACACCCCCCAAAACAAACCCTCTAACTTCCTCTTATGTATGTGAGAAACCATTATTTAGAAAGCAACAAACAAACAAGAACAAAACTAAATCATAAATGAACTAGAAGCCCTACTGTTACTTTACAGCACTGCAGACAATTTGCATGTACTGCACAGTTCATCTGAGTCTTAGGATTCTGCTGACCAGAAAACCTGCTACAATCCTCTGTATAGCCAAATGTCAACTGAACCCAGAGATTAGGAAAAAACCCCACCTTTTGTACATAGTACAATCTTCTTCATAGAATTATATGATTTAAAAATAATATCTACTGTATTTTTATTTATTAAAATGACTGCTTGAAAATATATTAATGCATAAGATACTTAGGTGCAATTCCGCTTAGAAAGAAGCATCCATTCTAGCAATTACTTATTAAAGTCATGTGAAAAACAGCTAGTCATCACATAGCTTCCTAATTCTCCTCACCTTTATTCATTCTGTTTTGGTTTAATCTTGACTGTTTTGTGATGTCGAGATCACTTACATGTACCTAATTCACACTCAGTAGCTAGTGCTCCTAAGTAAGCCTAACGAGTTTTATGAAAGTGTGATCAAAAAGTTCACTACTTTTATGAGCCATAATAAAAACTGCAAACACAACTTGTAGCTTGGATTAAGTTTTCAGTTCTCTGCTCCACTCTACCCAAGCCTAAATCTTTTTCCTAAATTCATCTTACACACTGATAGCGAATAAAGACAGATAAACAGGTAACAATCTGGTAGTATTCTTCCTCCAAAAAAAATAAATTACAAACTTCTGTGGCAATTTTACACAGGGAAGAAGCTGAATCAGGAGCAAAAGTATGCTGATTTAGAGATATGCTGAGCCAGCTCCTCAGCAAAAATTGATACATCTACCCATTATTTTCTATGCAAAAATATGACCCATTTAAAACTGAAATTTTGCTCTGATCAAGACTAGGCAGTAAGGCACTTTAGAAGGCAGCAGATACTTGCATTTCTTTACTAACTCTTCTGCATCAATTTAGCAAAAACTACCATTCTTAGCAAAACTGAACAACCCAGTGGAAAGACAAGTGTAAAATAGACTTAAATCAAAATTTTCCACACAACATGCACAAAATGTTTGCTGTCCCCCAGCACAAAGAATTGTAAGCTTTGCTACAACCACACCAACCACCAATGATACAAATAAGTCAGTGGTATCCTGGGATGTATTAGGAAAAGCATTGCCAGCAGGTCGAGGGAGGTGATCCTGCCCCTCTAATTCAAGCCCAGTGAGGCCACATCTGGAGCACTACGTCCAGTTCTGGGGTCCTCAGTACAAGAGGGACATGGAGCTCCTGGAGCAGGTCCAGCAGAGGGCAACAAAGGTGATTAAGGGATGGAGCATCACTATTACAAAGAAAGGCTGAAGGATCTGGGCCTGTTCAAGGATCTGAGCCTGTTCAGCCTGCAGAAGAGACAGCTAAGAGGGGACCTTATCAATGTATGTAAGTACCAGAAGGGAGGATATCAAGACGATGGAGCCAGGCTCTTCTTGGTGGTGCCAAGCAATAGGACAAGAGGCAATGGGCAGAAACAGATGCACAGGAAGTTCCACATGAATGTGAGGAAAAACTTTACTCTGTGTGTGACTGCACACTGGAACAGGTTTCCAGAGAGGTTGATGAATACTTCGTCACTGGAGATATTCAGGAACTATCTGGATGAAATCTTGTGCCATGTGCTGTAGGACAACCCTACCTGAGCAGGGAGGTTGGACCAGATGACTCACTGTGGTCCCTTCCAACCTGACCAATTCTGTGATTCTGTAAAATATCACCCATGTTGGTTCATGCCAGCATGCATTTTCAACTATGAAAGTCTCAAAGACTTCATACTAGCACGTACAATGTATCAATACCTTACTCATTCCCATTTTAGAAACAAAACAAAGTTTTTTTCAACACTGTCATATATCTAACTTGCAAAATATACAGCATTTATTTCAAAAGTACCGGAATTAATATTTGTATATGTAAAGAGCAATGCCATGTGATCTAGGATGTCCCTGCATGAGCAGGGACATTAGACCAGATGACCCTCTGTGGTTCCTTCCAACCTTACCCATTCTGTGATACAAACAGAACAATAATCATGGCAGATGCACACACTTATGCTGAAACAAACTTCACCTTTATCTTCTCAGCCAAAATTAGAGCACAGTAATTGAACACATTCATTTAGGAACTATTCTTGTTTATATCTGGAAGCATTCTAATGTACTACAAATTACTGACCAGATACCTGTATTTGCATAGCTATTAATAAATAGTACCTATCAGAACCCAGTTGGAAAATACTTGTGAAATACTACAAGATGGCTAGTAATAAATAGTACCTATCAGAACCCAATTGGAAAATACTTGTGAAATACTACAAGATCCATAGATATCTTTTATTTAACAACAAATGTAGTCCATTTAGCTTTGACAACCATGTTAAAAAACTGGGAAAAAACCCAGGAATATTTATAGGGATTCCTTCAAAAACTGATGCTCAGATCAGTAAGAACCCTGGTAATTTAAATTACATAAAACAGGCCCTACATCTACTTTAATATCTGCCTGATTGCTTATAAGCCTGTTTGGTTTTTTTTAAGGTAAAAGAATGCCAGAAGTTACATCTTTGTACAAAACACAAAACTATAAAACACTGCCCTCTTGTGATCTTCCCTAAAACCTACCTGATTATTAAATGCTTTGGCAACTGTTTTCGCTGTTAGGGCTGAGTGGGTTTATATGTTCCTTTCATTTATGTATACATATTTCTATATACAAACCTCAATTGTTAAGTTGTTAATATTCTAAAACCTACCTGATTATTAAAAGCTTTGGCAACTGTTTTCTCTGTTAGGGCTGAGTGGGTTTATATGTTCCTTTCATTTATGTATACATATTTCTATATACAAACCTCAATTGTTAAGTTGTTAATACTATCGTAAAATAGGTTATTGCATATGTGCTATTAAAAGTACTAAAGGCACATCCTCTGTCAGCCCAATCTAGATTCTTAATAAGGCATTTGCCAAGCTGCAATGAATCTTACACAGCACATTGCTGGCAAAATGTGGCCTACTGCCCTGCACAGTGCCAAACCTTAGAAGGTAGGAAATGCTCCTATTAAGAGGTACATTTTGCCCAGATAAGTTTTCTTTTTTTGCACCTACAGAGATACAGAGGTACATTTTGCCCAGATACGTTTTCTTTTTTTGCACCTACAGAGATATTTTAGAAATAAATTTTCAACAGTTTGCTGTTGAAACAGAATAAGGATTGAGAAGAGCCAATCTTCTGAAGAGTAGCTGGGCCTGAAAAGTACCATACACATTTTAAAAAGTCAATGAAAAGCCAAACAGTATAATCATTAATTAGTTCTTCAGAAATTCTCCACTAGTGAAGTGAAAGCTATTGTTAACTTTTTAATTTTATTTTATTTTTAAGGTGTTTGGGGAAAGTCTTGTAGGAGCATCCAGAATCCTTTTCCAGAAAGAAAAACCCAAGTTATTCCAAACAAACATTTAAGTGACAGAAACTAAACTCAGGTAAACAACAGTGGACACAATGAAATCTGTGTGAATCTACATGGCTTATTACTGAAGGAGCAACCCAAAGCTACAGTTAAGAGTGCTGCAAGCACAAGAGGGCAGACTGATGCACATTATGGATCTTGCCAACAACAGAGGTCTCAATCTGCTACTCAATTTTCTGCTCATTGTCTTGGTTCTTGTGCTCGCATTTATCCTCGTGAAGCTGATGTGAACCTCTGCAAGGCTCTGGTTCCTTCTCAGATCTTGTTTTGAGGATTTTGCAATGATAATGTAAACACTTCAAACTATCTGAATATAAATATGCAATGACTGCAGACGCTAGACAACTAGTGGATGTGTTTACACACCAAACTGATCAGAAAACAATCCTAAAAACTGTGCACAACTATCTACTGACCACTGAGTAAAGAAAGCATCTAGAGCCTTGCTGAATACCTGAAGACAGCCAACTACATGCTCCTACAGCTGACTTGTATATAAAGATCTACAAAACATCTGCAACCTTCGAGGAACATAATTTCTGCAAAAAGGGGCAGCATAAATCAAGTCTTTAAAATGGGATTTCTGCAGAACATGTACTTCATTGGAAATGACATGGATACAGCAGGAAGTCAAAACAAAACTCCAGCACTGAGCTGACATCATGCATCCAATTACCTGTGGAGACAAAACCACAGATGCTGCAGATGGAAACAAAGATATCCACAAAAAGCAGCTTGCAGCAGCTGAGACGGAGATAAGTCAAGGTTAAATATGAAAACATAATTATTAGTTATACCATTTTTGGCCATCTACAGTTCACAGCAACACTTTAAAACCCAGAAGCCTTACTGTTATCTAGCAGTATCAAAAGAAACAGCTGTCAAAACAACTGAAAAACAAACAGCCATTAACCAGGGTTATCATCACTCTGCCTTGGAAACCCTTAACACTGGCACGTACACAGGCAGTAGGTGCATCTGCACAAACGCAAGACGTGTGCTACAGCCCCAGTAAGCTGGATTTACCACTTAGGAATAGGTCAAGTGAGCAGCGTGGGAGCCCTCCAACTATATTTGACAGACCACTTGTTACTTGCCAGTGCAATCATCCAGTACACAGCTTGTCCTCACCTCTAAGCATGCAACATAAACTTCTCACAGGACCTTCTTCTGTGGCCCTTTACAGGACGATGCACTTCGCTCAGAGGTTCCTGGGAAGGACAGTGACCAACAAGAGTACAGTTCTGTTGGAATTACTTGCCCAGAAGGCAGCTATACACACCTGAGATATGCTGAGAAAGGAGAAGACCATAAGTAGATTTTCATAATTACATTGGGGCCACACACCTTCCTCTTAGCATTTTGCTTTTCCAAGTGAAACACAGGAACAGTGTGCACTAAACACATATACATTGTACAGTAAACTTAATGTCATAGATATGCATATTAACAGTCTTCTGCACACATGCAAAAGAGACAGATGTGGCTAATGGGGTAAGGGAAGCCCCAGCTTACAGCTTTCTACTGCCAACAGCACATCCCTGATTCAGCACATATACTGCTGAGTGCCAAGTATATTACAGAGCTGATCTATTCATGTTCACACCCAGAATTTCCGTATGATTACTGATCTTGTGGGGTGGTTCAGTTATCTGGAAGAGACCCATGTAAACTGGATCTATGAACAAACTTTTCACAGGAAAAGGCAGTGTGACTAGCAAACCAGAAAGCTTATGTAACTCTTGCCATTAATACACATTCACGTTCCACTCAATGCTACCTGCTCCAAAGCTTAGGCAGCATTAGTGTGCTGGGTTTGGCTGGAACAGTGTTAATTTTCTTCACAGTACAGTAGCTAGCATGGGGCTACAGTTTGGTACAAGTCCAAAACATAATCCTGTACCAGCTACTACCAAGAAAGTTAACTCTATCCCTAAACCAGCACAATTAGCTAGAACAGCACAGATAGTTAAAATCAAAGTTTTTCTCTCACCGGCCCTGTGTGCAATAAACGTTTAAAACAGCTTCTGCAAACTACGTATCTATAGCTTTTTTATGTTGATAGTTACAGCTGCATGAATTCCCATCTGTTTGCATTTAAAGCAGAAAATTTGCACAACTACATCACTGTAAGCACTTCACCACTTATTTGGATAATCTTGAAATAGTCTGGCTGTTTAAAACAAAACAAAAAAAAATCCTGTAAATTTATATACTGATACACTGCTTGGGACTACACAAAGCTTATTGTGTGTACAATCTTCTGTGTATTCTACAGTTTCCTTATCTTAGGGAAGCTACTGTGACAGCAGATGGCCTTAACAAAAAAATAACACCATATATTCCTTTTTTAATAATAGGAAGGAGAAACATGAGCCTACTGCCACCAACAATCATGTATTTCCAGATCCAAAATGACATACAAAGGAAGTCTGCAAGAAACTTTGCCATTACAGCATGTAGAAACAACCCCAGTAGTCTCCTCTCAGCCAGCAATGAACATTACAGAATCCTCAACAAATGTTGAAATACACTACTGAAACTGAAACATGCATTTTCAAGAGATGACATATAAAGTTGGCAAAGTCATCGACTAACTAATGCCAAGTGTCTTTTTGCAATCAAGCATGGTCCAAGCTTGGTTTCCCATCATCTGCTAGCACTTACTCCAGACTGAACCCACATATGTACTACAATGAATGGAATCCAATTCGCTGGGCTACCAACTTCACAGCAAAAGGAACAGAACATGGAAGCTTAATTATGGCTCACAGTTAAGGAGTTCATTCTGCTAACCAAAATTGGTAGTTCTTCGTGTTATAAAGCTTTATCTTCCTGAAAAGTATGGCTTCATCACAACATGTTACAGGACAAATGTTGATATTAATAATTTTTAGTTTTCTGATCTACCAGGATTGCAAGAAAAAGCAGCTTTGAGTTGACACTTCAGAACAAAGTTTTCTGTGGCAACAATATTATTTGAAGAATGTTGTTAACTTTTCCTTTCAATTAAAACTTTACAGCTTTGTTTACCAGTGTTTAGGTATGTATGCAGTTTACTTTATTCGTTCTCTATTTTGCAATTAAAATTGGTATATCTCTGAAATTCTCAATGCATTAAAATTTAATTTCCAGTAACTTTTATATTCATGGTATGATCAATCCAGTATTTTCCTCATTTAAAAAAACAAACACTAAACCTGGTACATCAAGGGAAAAGATGCACTTAAGTAATTTCCATTTATTATCTCTGCTATATTCTGACACAAGTTAGCACGCCAGCATGAAATCATACAGATTTTTTTGTACGCTGGAAAAAAAAGAGATGTGATCCTGTGATACCTACAACACTGCAGAGTCAATAGATAGATATGGAACTTTCTGAAACCTTCCCTCTTGTTGTATTATTTCTAACAATTTTATAACACTGCAGAATCAATAGATAGATATGGAACCTTCTGAAACCTTCGTTCTTGTTGTATTATTTCTAACAATTTTAAAGGCATGTTTTCATTTTAAACCTAATTTCTGGACTAGCTCACAGCATGTACCTAAATGCATTCAGATAATGAGATATGTAATAGAATCAGACTTTAAGAAATGCCTTTAGATGAAAAAATAAAGCCTTGTTATCTAATTTGTCTGGCCTCCTAGTTCAGTACATGGGAACTGCTGTCATGTATAATAAGCATTTGTTTCCCTTAACACAGGCCCTATCACACATTTCCATACTGAAACATCACCTATAAGTAGAAAACAATTAAATAACTAAGTGTATGGTGAAATATAAATTCTGTTCATGACAATAGTTGTTTTTAAGTAAATGCATGATTTTCAGTCCTATAAAAATCAGTACATTTCCATCAGCATATATACAGATACATATATTGAAACAAAAGAACAAAAGCAACCCCCACTAAGAGGGAAAGAAAAATAAAAGAAGTTTCTATAGAGGTCTGGCTTTTCCCCTTTACAAATCATCAGCTTCCTCTAGCAAAATCTTATGCTTTCTACTCTCTGTCTCTTATATATATATGCCACTTAGGATTGTAGTTTTCAGGAACTCTCAGAAATAATAAACATCAGTTCCCAGGTGCACACATGGTGATCTCCCTGTAAAGCCCACAGCACAGTTATGCTGAAATGTCTTTAAAATACAGGTGTCAAGACAGAAGAATCATTCATTGGAGAAGAGGAATCAATGGAGAATTATTCATTGGAGGAGGCTCAGGGGAGATCTTATCACTCTCTACAACTACCTGAAGGGAGGTTGGAGTCAGGTGGGGGTTGGTCGCTTCTCCCAGGCAACCAGCAGCAGGACAGGAGGGCACAGACTCAAGCTCTGCCAGGGGAGGTTTAGGTTGGATATTAGGAAGAGATTTTTTACAGAGAGAGCAATCAGACATTGGAATGTGCTGCCCAGGGAGGTGGTGGATTCACCGTCCCTGGAGGTTTTCAAGACGAGACTGGATGTGGCACTTAGTGCCACGGTCTAGTAACCACGGTAGGGTGGTTGGACACAAACTTTGAGGTCTCTTCCAACCTAGCTGAAATACAGATCACATTTCAAGGCAACTCCAAATCATACCAATGGAAGCATTGGCGAAGGTCATCAGGAACCTCCTCCACAGTGATACGAAAGTAAGGGGAGCAAGAAAAAAAAAAATCCAACCAGTTTTAGGGAAGATACGAAAGTAAGAGGAGCAAGAAAAAAAAAATCCAACCAGTTTTAGGGAAAACTTCATTCTATAACGTTTCCCTGTCAAGAACCCAAAAAGGAGCAGCACTGCGTCAGAATTCCAGGCAGGGAGATAACCAGTGCTCGTGCGCGCCCTGCTGGCTCTGTCCCCAAACACAGCTCACAGCAGTGCCCGCAGGAACTGGTCTTTCAGTAGCCCTAGCAACACATACAGGGCTCAATCTGTGCCCAGCATCAAACTCTGCCTTGGTACACAGACTAGACAGTGCATTTAATCACAATCAGAGTGACAAAGCACTTGTGAGACATGAAAAAAAAACCAGAAGTTCAGAGTAGTTTTGATCTAAACAAAAGTAAGTTTCTAAAACAAACATTCTAAACAAAGTGTTGGGTAAAAGGTACATAAAAGATGATGAAATGACATATACCAAAACGAAGGAAAATAGCAAAGAAAGCTAACTCTGAATATATACTTAAATCAAAACCAGGGACAGTAATCTGCTCACAAACCCCACAGCATGTGTCTGAGGTGTTTGGGAAGATCTGAATGAACAGATAGACCAAACTCCTTCACAGCACCCTGCTGTCTCTTCCCAAACCCCTCGTGCTCTTGATGCCACCAGTAGCTGCCAAAAGCCTGGCCAGCAGTGTACCTCATGCTCTTGATGCCACCAATAGCTGCCAAAAGCCTGGCCAGCAGTGTCCCAGACCCCACCACAGCAGTGAGCCAGTTTCTGGCACTCTGGCTCAGAGAATCCCATCAGCCTCTGCTCTCTACCTGGGGAATTTCTTGGCATCAAAGTCTTCAAAAAGGTTAGAGAAAGATGATGGTTTCTGCAATAATAGAGGTAAAGGGTGGCTATGTGTAACAATGCCAGCTTTTCAGAGAGAACCTTAAGGACTACTATTAGTTTGGACATATTAATTGGTTTCAGATTTTGAGGTTAAAAAAACAAAAATTCCTGAACACAAAAAAGAAAACACCACCTTTTTGAGGTTAAAAAAACAATCCTGAACACAAAAAAGAAAACACCACCTCCACACCACTAAAAAACAAATCCAGATCACCATTAAGAACAAAACTGAATCCTGAGAAACTCTAAACTTATCAATCTTTCCTTCAATATACAACAGAAGAAAAACCAAACTTTGACCACAAGCCTGTGTAAAATACTTCATGTACTTCAGGCTGGAGAAAACAGGTAATTTGCACATATAGCTAGATTCTCTCTGCTCAGATTATATTCTAGTCTAACCATAGGATGCCTTTCAGACAAGTTTACATATTGTAAACTGCTTGGGATTTTTTTGGCAAGTCAAATGTGAACATGTAGATTTTAAATACTGTCTTCCTTCACAAACTGTATTTTCCCATTAAGGGAGGTGCTGGAAACAAAGAATGTGAATTGCCATGTTATAAAGGGTTACCTGTCTCAAAACTATGTGCTTGATGCTCTCTATAAGAAAATACTTCAAGTATGACACATAAACCCCACATATTATTTTATTCAAATAAACCAGATTCATTGACTACTCTTCCTTGATTTTAAGGAACTAAAAATATGCAATAAGATCAAATTTAATTCAGTTTTTAAGTGATGGGCATAGTGATACTGAATATTCATTCATCCTTGCTGTATGCAGGAGTCATTCTTATTTTGCTGAATGCACAAACGCTTTTTTTTTTTGTAAGCCTGTTCACGTCAAAATACATTCATGTTTCTCCCGCTACACTCTGGCCAAAGAGTCTCTCTAACACCACTGAAAAGGTTATTTGATGACCCTCTTACTGTGTCCAGCTTCAGATAAAGAAATGCTAGTCCTATGCAGACAGGCACAATGAATCAGAGCAAACTGTTAGCAGACACCAGACAAAAAAAACAACCCCAAAAAAGCACAACTGTTGGCACTAAGGTAATATTGAGAAACAAGCAGCAACATCCCCAATCAAAGTTTAAAAACATCACCACCTGGTTAAGAGGACCTGTTCCCTTTCCTGTTTCAATGAAAGCTGTTATTCCTTACGCACAACACACGATGCCACATGATGGCAGCAAACACCAAGCGTTCGCCTTACCTGCACAGGCTGTTCACCTCCTATCCTAAAATCTTCGAGCTGCGGCACATGCCATGCAGCCACACCGTAGGGCTCCTCAGCAGCCCTGCAGTCCAGGGGGTTTGCTCGCAACTGCTCCTTAAGCCACATCTGAGTCCTCAGCGCTGGCTGTATGGGAGCTGCGCTCACAGCCTGCGGTCCCAGCGTGGCGTATCTCTGTCCCAAAGCCTCACGACTCGCTGCCGTAGGTTTGCTCTCAGGTAAGGCACTGTAGGTCAAGTCTAAGGCATGCCTCCTACTCGGGGAATCCGAAACAAAATCGTCTTTGCTGCACGTCTCAAATTTGTATTTGCAGTCCAGTAGAGAAGATCGTTTTTTCCCCATTTCTTTGTCCTCAATTTTCAGCAACTCCATGCTGTCATGCAAACAGCTTGGCCCATTTGTCCTTAATTGTGGTGACACAACTTTGTCCGTATTAGCCCTGTATTCCACTGCGAGACTACTCCCATCTTGGCTGCAGGTATTTGGTGAGCTGAGTTTAGACAAGGAGGACCATTTTCTCACAGGTCTTGTATCCTTCATGTCAAGAGAATTGTCCAGGACACCCAGATTTCTGCCTCCTCCTGACCGTACAAAGTTTGTACTCCATTTTGAGCCATCAGACTTGAAAGCTTCCCTGTGTTTGGAAAGTGAAGAGCTGGCATTAGACGGCATCACATGGGCAGTGGGAATAGAAACCAGCGATCGGCAGGGCTTAAATGAGGATGTACCACTTGAAGTTGAATGATCTGTGAAGAGAGATTTATCATGTAAATAAGTACAACACAGAACTCATTAACACCAGTGCATAGAGGACAAACATCGAATTCAAGGTGAGAAGCAAAAATAGAAGAGATTTCTTGACAAAATAGGGTCTTCTAAACTGTTCAAGATTATGAGAATGGAAACCAGTTAAAGTGGGAGATTTTCAAATATGTTTTGCTCAGTTAACATCATTACAAAAAAAAAAAAAGTGTACTAAGCAGCAGTAAGAGCAGCTCCAGATAGAATTCTCAAGCTGTGAGCCAAAGGAAGATTTGTTCATTCTTTAAGATGGCAAGCTGGATTTCTCCCCCACCACCCCACATAATATTAAGTAGCTTCTATACCATAAATGGTAGAGATATCACAATTCAGGAGCCCCAAGACTGGTTCCTCTTCCAACGCTCCTCTTCTCATTTTTTAAAGGCCAAACAATTCACTAAATGCACTTTGTAAAATGGCAGTGCTGAAGACAAACCAAATTAATAATGGTCACTCGGACAGAGCTATTCATCACTTTTGGATCTCACCAATTTCAAAGTGTGCTTCCTGTGCTGGGTTTGGCTGGGATAGAGTTAATTTCCTTCATAGTAGCTGGTATGGGGCTAGGTTTTGGATTTGTGCCAGAGTGTTGATAATTTAGGGATTATTTAGTTACTGCTGAGCAGAGTTTACACACAGTCAAGGCCTTTCCTGCTTCTAACCCCACCCCACCAGTGAGGAGTCTGGGGGTGCACAAGGAGCTGGGAAGGGACACAGCCAGGAGAGCTGACCCCAACTGACCAAAATGACATTCCACACCACATAGCATCATGCTTAGCAAGAAAACTAGGGGGAAAGTCAATTTGGGGGTCTGCAGCTCAGGCAACAGTTGGTCGGTGGTAAACAAGAGTTTTCATCTGCATCACTTGCCTTGTTTGGGTTTTATTTTCTCTCTTTGTTGTTTTCCTTACAATTTTTTCATCTTTTCAATTATTAAACTGTTTTTATCTCAACCAATGAGTTTTCTCACTCTCTTTTATGCACTTCAAATTCTCTCCCCCATCTCACTGGGAGTGGGGGGAGGAGTGTGTCTGTGTGTTTACAGATCCAAATACAACACCACACAAACTGTGTGTATCCTAATTTATAAAATATTTCCCAAGCCAAATCATCAAGAACAGAGAAATCAGCAGGGTGATATTCAGAAGGGGACAGTGGAGCAAAGATGAGAGAGGTAATGCAGAGGTTACTGGGGACTGGCTGAGAGCTCTCACCCACCCAGAAACATGTGCTGTGGACAACCAGAAGTAAACACCTAATCCTCTCATTAGAGGATCAGCTCCCAACAAGTCACATGGCTGCACCTTAGCAAGCTCATATAGCTGGTTAGGCTCATGGCAGACAGAAAGAAATTGCTCTAATTAGAAGTTTCTTTTGACATCCTATTTGCCAAATGCAAGACAGATCCATTCTCTCTAGGTTAGGATGAGAAATAAGAAAAATGCATTTTTTGAGATTTGTCAAGTGGTATAAGAATTCACAGTGTGACAATTTTTTAAAAAATGCTCTACAACTGGCACACCCAGTTCAATGGCTACTCTAGGGCTACACTAGGCTAATGTGATCTGGTGAAAGCCAGAATGCATTATTAATTAAGCACACTTTGGAAGCATATATTTCACTCAATATACCATGCCACAGATTTGAAAAAGATGACAACTTCCAATGGTGCAACGACTTTCAAAATGGTAGCACTTCTTTTTCTATGTATCCAAATAAAGATATCCTTGCCCACAACTTGGATACTCCTCCCCTATTTGGGACCAGACTCACTCCTTGCATGTGCAGCACAACACAAAATAATACAGTCCTACAGTCACACCCTTCATGAGAAAAATGCATTACTGCTCAAAAAACAATAAGCAGCTCTTCGATTGATATGTTTATTACATAGTTAATGCCAGGTCTCCCAAGAAGGCAGAAAACCTTGCTGAAGCCTTCCTTGCCTCCTAATGTGTTGCTGCCCCACCATTTCAAAGCACAAGCTCATGCCATACTGTCTCTTGCCTCTACCCAGTCACCTGCTTTCACAGTAGTTACAGAACATTGCTATCTTTTAGACTTAACAAAAGTGTCAGAGCTGGTTGAAGTGGACCAACAGTTTAAGAGCTATTCATAGGGTGTTGATGATGGCCAAAGGACACACAAAGGAGATGCCCTGTGCAGGGCCAGGAGTTAGACTTCCATGATCCATGTGGGTCCCTTCCAACTCAGGATATTCTATGATTCTATGATTCTGTGATCAAGTTAAATGCAGATTAGAACACTTACCTGATTAATCATGCTGCTAATATGTTACCTGAAAGATGAAAGACCTTCCTTTCTCCCTGCACTTCTGCCTTAAAAATTCTATACTGCAGAGAGAAACATTTTTATTAGCTCATCTCTGTCTTGATATTGCTCAAGAGGTGGGACGTGTTAAAGAAGAAGACAGAAGGCCACACAATCCATTTCAAATAGAAGGAATCACAGTCTTCTGACCAAACACATTTGTGCTCACAGATCTTGCAACATTGGAGACTGTGAAATTGCAACACTACTAGTTCCCAAAACTGTGATATGCCCACCACATGCAAGCAATTTGCATGCGCCAGGTACAGTATCAGCTTTTCTCAGCTCTGCCTTCCTTGTCCTCTCCCATAGCACATTAGACACTTGCATAAAGAGCCACTACAAACTGGGTACATCTTGCTATGCTGTGCTAGGCTTCCAGCCCTGCTCTGTAACAGAAATAAAGGTACACCATTTATGCACATTATTGTAACAGAAATAAAGGTACACCTGAGGATGTCTAAGCAGTGACAAGAAGGCAAAAGAGGTGTATGACCTGATGGAGCTGGAAAGCAGGGTTAGAGTCTTACTTTCGAGGAACATGCAGCAGAAGAGCAGGGAAAGACTCCTGCTCTCCTCTTACTCTCTCTGGCAAAGTAGGGACGGAAACGCACAATAGAAAGAAACACATCTCTTCTTGTACAGGTGCTCCTTAGCTAGAGGCTTCTGCTTTTGTCACACTCAAGAAAACTAAACTTTGTATTGTGCCTTACCCAGAAGCTGAATCTGACACAGCACAATGTCAGTCCTGCAAAGGCAGCAGCCCCAGGCTTTCTTATATCCAAAGAAAATTAGAGTGTATCAGGATGCCAAAGGAACCAACTGTTGGGACCTATATTTTAGGCTACACAGACTTCTATGGGCAGAAATGTCACATCTCCAAAAGAAAGGTAAAGGAAGAAACCCTATATACTTGTATCTGTAAAAGTTAAAAAATAATTATTTTAAAAAACAAAGTAGCATCTAATATAGCATTTTCAGTCTAAAATACTAATTTAATGTTAGCTATACACAGTCCTCAAAACAGAATTAAACCCAGTGATAATTAGAAGTATATGATCCCCTTCATTTATTAGGCTACAGAGTTATTAATGTGGCAGATTTCAGAGTATGTGGTAGATTTTTATTTTTCCTTGTTCTACTCTAAATTTAATTAAACTGAAAATTAATTAGTTTTAAATTAGAATTAAACTTATTTTCCTCTCTTCTGATTCTAAACTCTTCAAGCAGATTTAAACTTGGTATGTCATTTATATCCAACTACAGCTAATAGATGTCTCCTACAATTTGTCCCAAAGTGAAACACAGCAATTTTGGCTTCAAGTTGTCCTAATTAGTCTTCCCATTAACACTCACTGAAACATATGAGAAAATTCACACTTCTTCCTAGAGCATATTGCTTCAGTCTGCCTTGACTGCAAGCTCAGCTGGAAAGAGCCAGTCTGCATTCTGCAACACCTCACAGCACAAAAAGCATGGAATTTGTAGAGTTCCCTGAAAATAGGAGAGGATACAGAAAGCGTCATGGAATGAAAGACATTACTTCTTCTGTAGCCACAGGAATAAGCTCCATCTGGCCAAATCCTGCCAAAGACTGCTTTATCCTAGCAGCAGGTTTTTCCCTTCCATACTGTCAGGGGTAAGCAAATGCCTAGTTCAGAACTGAAGGCACTCTCTCCTCAGCATTACTGGGTTTTTGCTTCACTGAGCCGGTATCTATTTGAAGATTACAAAGACTCTTAAATATGGCTTGTGGGTCTCCAGAGTCTTTCAGTACTTAAGATTGCTCTCATTAATGAAAACAGAAAGAGATAGGAGAAAACAAAAAAGTAACTAGATGCTACTGTTTTTCCTTTCAACAGCATTAAGACTACATGACAAATTTTGCTTTTCAATTATCCAAATAACTTTTTTGGGGCCCACCACAAAACTCCCTAGAGCACTTTTCTAACAGGCATGACATTTTAATACCTGATCCAATACTTCTCAAACCACATAAATAAAAGGATTGGAAAAAAATGCTATTTTAAAAACATGCTACAAGATTTCTACCACATAATAGCAGCAGATGGAATAAAAAAATGAAGAGCATTTCATATGGCTTTCTTACCATCTTGTGTTACACTTCTGAACTATTTCATTACTGCTTATCTGGCATAGAAAATCATGTAACAAAATCAGTTTTGGTCTTCATAAAAAAAGCAGAGGCAGAATGCACAGCAGGCACTTTCTTCTTCTGGAGAGGGAAAAGTAAGAAGCCCTTCAATATAAAATTGATGAACACCACCTACTCATTTACATTTCCCTGTGCTATGCTTTCTAAATCAGTGTAAGAAAAGCCTCTGAAGCCATTTCTCAGGCCAGACACATAACCTTCACTGAGCTAGTTAAAATCCTTCTCTGTTGCCCAAACATAGCCAAAACACACAAGACAGAAAAGGTTCACTGTAACCCTGAACAACTTCTTTAGCTACAGAATGAAACTAGTGCTATGACAACTCCCATGTACAAGATACACTTCTGTATGTGACAAATTCTTCACTGCACCCAATAAGATTACCAAACAGCAGCAATGTAATTAGCTAATACAGTTACCCAATACTAATCAAAACCAAAATGCATTTGATGCATAGGTTTATGTGATGCACACGTATCTAATGCCACCGAAAACAGAGAACCTTCCTTGTGTGAAGGATTTGAAATTTGATATTTTATTGAGGGTATAATTAGAATGCCCTGACCATGGAGAAAAACACCAGTATTACAAACAGCTGACCTTCTCTTCCTGTCCTCTTTTCCTATCCCCCCAAAACACTTACACATTTTACCCCAACTCAGGGAAATAAACTGAACTATTCTTCATAACTGAGCAGAAGACAAACAGGGGAAGTCAAGCCTCCATTATACAAACTGATGGTCCTGAATCTGGCCGTGGTTTAGCATACAAAACCTCTTACATTACATTCAGTTCCCCTGAACTCTTTTGCAACTCTTTTTGTAACTGCATGGACCCCAGCAATGAGCCACAAGCAATTCCAGCATCCAGCATATGACTGAAGGGGCCACTTACCATGCAAGCATGTGGCTGCTTCCCAGAAATCTCCAAAACAGTTGTTTCCAACAACAGAAGTGTCTAACTCTCTGGGAGTTGATCAAAAAACAAAGACCATGGGATGATGTGCCATGACAGCAGTATTTATGCTACATGTGTTCCCCCTACCTATCTACTGACAAACTGGACTAGCCTTAATGCAGTACAGATAACCAGATGAGCCAAATGAGGAATTTCAAAAAATGGACAGGCAGGAGGCCAACTCTAGCAAAAAGCCCTAAAGAAACTTGACTCATCAACCTCCGGAAGCAAAAGCATGCTTTTACAGGGTGCAGCAGCAGTTTGGGCTTGGTGGGTTTGTTTCAATTGGCTTTCTTGGGAGGAGCAGGAGGGGGCAACAGGCTTTGTTGTTATTTGGTTTCATAGAATCGCAGTCATAGAATTTTAGGGGTTGGAATGGACCTCACAGATCATCTACTCCCAACCCTCTCTGCCATGGGCAGGGACATCTCCTCACCAGAGCTCAAGGCCTCATCCAGGCTGGCTTTGAACACTGCCAGGGTTGGGGCAGCCATCAGGTCCCTGGGTAACCTGTTCCAATGTCTCACCACCCTTACAGTAAAAAATGTTTTTCTCACATCTAACCTAGACTTTCCCTTCTTCAATTTGAACCCATTACCCCTTGTCCTGTCACTGCAGTTCCTAACACAGAATCCCTTTCCGGCTCCCTCATAGTCCCTTCAGATATTGAAAAGTTTCTATGAGGTCTCCAGCACAGTCTTTTTTTCTCCTGTTTTTTTTTTCTGGGGTTTTTGTTTGTTTGTTTGTTTTAGGGTGTTTTTTTCTACTGTTTAGAAATGTTCATCATTCTTTTTATAAGCCCTGTTCTATTACTTCAAGTTTGAATGTAATGAGTGAATGAAGGAAATATCTGCAAATAACTCTTCGGAAGAATAAATAACAACACGCCTCATAGGAAAGCTGCAGCAGAAAAGGAAGCACTGCAGACACAACAGAGAACTGCCCAGACATTTAACAAGTTCTGTATCAGAAAAAATTCCTAAATATTATTTGTTTATAAAGTTCTGTGTGTGAACAGCAAGAAACTAATACAAAAGAATCACTAACAAACATCTTATTAGAGACAGAACAATTTAATACCATTAATGCTGATTTAAAATAATATTTAATACTAAAATACTTACTGCCAGTAACCTGAGTTGCTTGTGTCACATCTATGCCTTCAAAGCAAGAACAGTCATGTGGTGTTCAGAAGCAAGCTCAATTAATGTCATTTGGAAAAAGCAGCAAGTTCACTGGCTTCTACCATCACCAGTTATTGTACTGCCAGTATCAATCAGATCTCTTTTATGTAAGAAGAGGATAGCAAACTCCAAGTCAGTTCTACTTTGTGTCAGACTAATTCGTGTAGGATGTTCCATTATCTACTGTGTTGCATACTAAAAGAACACAAATTGTACCTAAAAACTGGCTAGTTTTAAAAAGTTGAAGTAATTTGAAAGCGACATAATTCACAAAAGAATCCTAACAGTACAACCCTGAATAATACAAATGTGAACTTAAAAGGTTGCTGCTGAGACAGGATTTAAAAAAACTGAAGCAATTTTGTTGCTTTTACGACTTTCCTACAGATGAAATACTGGTAATGCTACTAACCCTGAGCAATGTTATTGTGGAGAGATGGAAGCAGGTATAAATGGTAGGTCAGCCTCACAGGCCTCCTATGATGTAGAGAAATTTAAAAAAAAAAAACAAAACCCACCGCAAGAGGAGTTAAAAGGATTTTAAGTAAGGAGAGCAGAAAGCTGTGCTGGAAAGAGCAAAAGCTGCACACAGAAGTACCAGGGTACACATTTATTCAAGCAAAGAAACACAGAGGTAACACTGAGTTCCAGCAAATCACAAACAGCTTCTCAGACATCCTCATGAACAAAAGGAATACCACATACATCTGAACATATCTGAACAAAAAACTGCCTAACATATCCCATCTGACTTATGACCTGGCCATTTGGTATCCATCTTCATTATCCTCCTCCTCTACAGTTAATTACTTACTTTTTTCTCCATTTGGGACACCTCACTCATTTCCACACCCTTCTGGCAAACACACCTTCTCCCTCACTGCCAGAGAGGTGATAAGGCAGCGACAGTCCTACTTAGTGTAAGAAGTGAGGGTAATCAACTTGCAAATAAGATGAAAAAGGAATGGGGAAAAAAGTACATTCCAAAGTTTGTTTAACGAAGCTTAACACAGAAACTGAGTGCCACCGAACAAGAGAAAATTATACCTCCTCACTGAGCAAATGAAAAGTATTTATTCAAAGAAATTTACTCATATTTCCCTGTTTTTGTATTAGTCACATCCTGCTTTCAGCTTACCACATCAAAGGATGCCTTGCTTGAGATTTACCTACTTGTCCCAGAACACAGTATTGACAAGGGGCATGTGGTGTAGGAGTTACTGCTTTGACAGTATTAAGTTGAAGTATTCATGGTGCTGAA
>NW_008662093.1:0-25927 GCF_000695815.1 Acanthisitta chloris
TCTGAGTCACTGCAAGCCCAGTTGTCTGACCTCTGTGGCCCCTGTGGCCTCTGTGGCCTCAGCTTGCTGATCCTCAGTGAGACACAACAGAGGAAGAGCAGGGAATGTATTACAGACCACGAGGGCAGAGGAAAGTTTAGTGCTGGGAGGCCATAGAAAAGGAGAAGCGGCTGTTAGCTGGAGTGGGAAAAGAAGTCATTTTCCACAGAGACAGAGGATGAACAGTGCCCTGAAAGGTGTTTTGTGGCCTCCCATGAAATACAGTGACTATGGTCACCTGGGTTGAGGGGCTGAGTCAGGGCCAGGTCTGGGCTAGTAGACACTAAGTCTGGGCCAGATGAACTTATCTAATGTCAAACAAGGCAGTGATGAGGTTGGGACATTGCTGACTAAGGCACTGAGAAGTTTGGGCAAGGGAGAAGAGTGAGGAAGAGCAAGGAAGGCAGAGCTAAAGGACAGTGTTGTCACCAGGATAAGATGGGGATTAACTGGCCATAGATAGGAATATTCTGGGAATGAGAATGAGTCTAATCCCCAGAGGGTGACATTGCTGCAGGAGTGTTCGTGTCAGATAAACAGATGAGTAGGAAATTCCCCTTATCATGCAAAGAAAAACTTCCCTGAGGATCTCTGCCATGAGTGACTGATTCAACCTACTTGAGTGCAAGCTGTTTGCATTCATCCCTCTGCACAGCACTCTGCAGAGGCAGATGCAGAGTGGTACAGATGTGCACCTTTTGGAGAGTGAGACAGTCTTCATCCATGGATTGGATCACTGCAAAAAGGAAGATGCTGCAGCCAAAATGGTGATTTGTTGAGCTCTGTCTACTACAGATGCAAGATTTTCCCCCTGACAAAGCAGAGCTCTGAAAATGAACCAGATAAATCAGAATGGTTTGGGTTGGAAGAGACCTTAAGATCATCTTGCACCACCCTCTGCCATGGGAAGGGTCACCTCCCACTAGCCCAGATTGCTCCAAGCTTCATCCAGTCTGGTCTGGAACACTCCCAGGCATGGAGCATCCACAGCTTCTATGAGCAACCTGTGCCAGTGTCTCCATACAAAAACTAGAGTCCAGCAACCAAGGCTTGGAGGAGTCAGGTTGGAAAGGAACCCCAAGACCTTCACACTGCAAGTGTCAGGAGACTGAGCTGCTCTTTCCAAAAGCACAGTGGAGATGTCAGATGTTGCAAGGGATTCAAAGGAAACCCAACTAAGTATCCAGAAGGAAGATCCCTTAATTGTTACTAAATGAGCAAACTACATCTGTGTCAGGAATCTGAGCTTAAACTTCTTTGTCTCCAGGAGAGTTGCTGAGATCAAAACCCACACATGGAGGATGTTGTCTGCCTGTGCCCACTGGGCTTGACAGATCCTCCATCCATCACCACTTACGTGTTCCTACAGATATTCCTAGAGGTGATTGATGGGTGTTTTGTGCTTCTTTTGCAGCTTTCTCTTTGACATGTTTCTCATGCAAAGATGCATCTTCCAATATCCATTGTCTTAGTACAACCAAATGCTCCGACAACGAGAAGTACTGTCTCACAACCTATTCTACCACGGGATATGGTAAGTCTGAAGCTTTCCTAAGGCTCTGATGACAAGAAGGGGTTCAGGTTAGGCTGCCTGCAGAGTCTCCTCCCACCATGAGGTGTGGTAGAAGGCTTAATGAGGATTGGAGCAAGCAGAGAGCAAATCTTGCAGTAGGTGGGAACTCAGAGTAGCCCAACTCTGTTGTAACACATCATAAAAAACACTGCACTACTGATTAAATGCATTCAGGAAAGGGAAACACAAACTCCTTGTGTCAACTCCAAGCTCAGGTATATGCTCATGAGGAGGTGGAATTGGAAAGGATCAGGTGCTGTGGAAGGAGCAATCCCAAGGCTTGATAATGATGATGTCTTACGTCCTCACACTGTGAAAATTCATAGATTCATAGGATGGTAAGAGGTTGGAATGGACTTCAGAGATCATCTAGTCCAACCCCCTGCCCTGGGCAGGGACACCTCCCACCAGAACAGGTTGCTCAAGGCTTTATCCAACCTGGCTTTGAACACTGCCAGGGTTGGGGCAGCCACAGCCTCCCTGGGCAACCTGTGCCAGTGTCTCACCACCCTCACAGTGTGATAAACATGACAGTCTGATAAATGCATTAGAACTCCAAAATTCTTGCCCGAACTTGCACTCAGTTGGCCCTGAAACCAGCAGAGGAATTGGAAGGCCTGGAGATGGTCTCTATAAGTCACACAGACACAAATAATCATAGAATTTTGGGGGTTGCAATGGACCTTAGAGATTATCTAGTCCCAACCCCCTGTCCTGGGCAGGGACACCTCCCACTAGACCCAGTTGCTCAAGGCTTTATCCAACCTGGCTTTGAAATAATGCAGTGTGATGTACACACTACCACATTCCCCACTGGATATTGCACATCCAGGCTGTCCCTGAAGCCTGAAAAAAAACCACACAACATAAACCCCATGACTTTTCCTCTTGTTTTCTCTCTCTCCCATTCAGGCAATGAGAAAAACCAACGGATCACCAAGAAATGTTCTGCAATGTGCCCAACAATTGACCTGAATATTGGCATAGCTGGTGTTGCCACCAGCTGCTGTCAGACCTCCCTGTGCAACATCAGTGGTGCCAGCAGTGTGAAGACCAGTTACACCATGATAGCTATGGGAGTCTTGGCCAGTCTTGCTTGCATCCTCCGGATGGGATTTTAGACGGGTTGGGTTGGGAATGGGTTTAAAAGGGTTTAAATAGAGGTGGGTGGGTGGGGTGGGGAATGAGCTTCTTGGCCTTGCATGGTAAGGGCTCCAATTCTCATCTGCATGGTGGGAATGTTGCCCTTTTTTTCCCACCTGGAAGGTGATATCCCATCAGGAATTATTTTTGCTTTTTCCATGCTTGGATGGCAATACCTGAGGGCACTGCCCTACCTCAAAGTGATGTTTGGAGGAGAAAGTCATGCTGTGGAGCACATGCAGATGGGCACCATGTAGTCAGCATCTCTCTTACTATTGGCCATGATAACTCTGGGTATTTTTGCTCCTTCATTTCATCCCTGCAATTCTCTCCTAACAATTTTTTTTTCCCCTGATACCATTTTCTGCCCTGTATCATTTTGCTCTGAGGAGGCTTTTAATATCTTAGCTGTTAAGCAGAAATTGGGCACAATAAAGTGGTATTTTAGTCCATTGTGTGGCTGTGTGGTGTGGTACATTGGGTTTAGCTGCTGGATGCATCCATGGCTGCAGGAATCAAAGTGGAGGCATTAGCCTGCAAGTGGAATTGGAATAATGCTGGAATACATTCCAATTGATTTGCATTCACTTCATGAAGCTTCTCCACATGCTTGATTTGTGGGTTTTTTTTCCCAGCAGAAATTTCATTTCTTGGACTCCATTTCAGAATAAACTGTGTCCTCTTTAACTTCCTTTCAAATTCCCCTTCTGGCTCAGCTGCCTGGAAGGAAATGGTTGTTGAGCTTCCACAGGGGCCAAGGCAGGACCAAATGTGAAGGGATCTTGAGCAGTGAGTTTTCTTTCAGCTGATTGAAGATCTTCCAGTGGAAATTGCTTTATAAGCATCGCAGATCATTCTGAAAGGAGAGAAGAGAATCTTGCATGATGCTTAAAGGAAAATCATTGGAAAGGACAGATGGTTTCTACCATGTGTCTGTTGGAGTCTGGAGATTTCAGCCTCATCTAGAACAAAATATCAGCTTCGAACAAAAATCTTTCATGTTTGCTAGTTCCTAGTGTGGTTAAAATTGAAGGGGATCCTCAACCTGCACTGACCTTCCTTGTGGATAAACTTAGGAATGAGAGATTTGCTTACTCAGACCCTTCCAAAGTGAGTCACAGGAGGTTGAGCTGCTTTCTCCTGAGCTGGAGTAGCTCCCCACAAGGATTACCCCAACAAAGATCTCCCAGGATAATTACATGGGTGCAGCTCACCCAGCTGGTTTTCCTTCTGAAGACTTATTGCACAGGGAGAGCAGTGACAGGTTCTGCTCACTCTGATGGGTATTTGCCAGGAGCAGAGGAACAA
Organism: Acanthisitta chloris; assembly: GCF_000695815.1. Lineage (NCBI taxonomy): Eukaryota > Metazoa > Chordata > Aves > Passeriformes > Acanthisittidae > Acanthisitta > Acanthisitta chloris. The sequence continues at coordinate 4,064 of NW_008662093.1, forward strand.
CAATGCTCAGAAACAGCCACATCTTTATTCTTGGTATCAGTTTTGCAGAGGAAATGTGATCTCCACCTCACCCTGACCTGCTCTCACCTCTTCTTGCCCACCCTTCCACATCCAACCCCAGCTCTGCACTGCCTGGCTGTTTTCTCTCCCAGGCTTCCTTGTTGGCTTCTTCATCCAGTCTTAGTCTGAGTTTTCTCATCCAACCTCTAATTTCTTGCTAGACCCTCAACTCAGTGTTTCCTCCTCAGTGCAAATGCACAGTTGGCCAAGGATTCTCCATTTTTAGCCATGAAACTCCACTCTCTCTGTGGTTTTTATTGCCATCCCCCAGCTGAGATGCCTCCAGCCTTCTGTCCAATCTATTCTCTTCACGTTTCATCCCCTTCTGCCAGATCTGGAGATATTCCAGTGACACACAGAGATCTGAACACCTCAGACAAGCCAAGAGCTGTTCTGTGGCCTTGGATGACCATACTCTGTCCCATACCCAGATCATAACATGGTAACACCTGAACTATATGAAAGAATGTTCAGCTCCTGCTATCTGCAGGTTTAGGATTCCTTAGGGACAACATTGGTTGGCACAGGGAAAGGCCAAGATGGGGCCCAGGTCTTGTTCTGCTGTAGTTGTGAGTACAGACCTGCTCTTGGCACTCAGGTTTAAAACAAAGTCATGTCTTGTGCTGCCTGAACTTGTCACGTGCCTCTGGTTTGGGCTGGGAGGGAATCTGGCATGGCAAAGGGGATGGAGGCATGTAGAAGCTTCTGCCATGGAGGGTTTCATAGTTTGGTTATGGCTGTTGCATGGAGAAGTTATAAACAACACTGGGAAGCCAAGAGTCCCATCCCTGAGGGAGCAGCTCCATCCATGGGCTCCAGCTTGCTTCCCTCTTGCCTGTTTTCTCCCTGATCTCATAGGGTTTGCACTCCCTAGTGCCCAACAACATAACATGTTCACGTGGGCCAAAGTTGACCCACATCTCAAGGACCTTATCTGGAGGTGGGAGCAGCAACTGCCCTAAGGCACAGGAGGTTCTAAAACCATGGGAGCTGTCTTAGTGAACCCTCCCTTGGGAACAAGTATTGTGCAAGAGGAGACTCTGCCAGCCTTCCTGAGAAACCCTCATGTGACATCTCCTGCTGCCCAATTCCCCATCCCTGAGCTTCCCAGGGTTTCTGCTGGCTCCCATAGCTGCATACTCCTCACATGAGAGTGTTGGAGCTGCCCAGCAGAGACATCTGTGATGCCTGGAGGGCTCTTGGGAAGAAGATGGGAGTCTCAAATAGTTGGGAATGCTCTTGGGTGGTAACTGATTCTCTCTGTGGGTTATATAACAACTCAGTGCTCTGAGTCACTGCATCAGGACCTGAATCAGCCAAGGAGGCCTTACCCTGCCTGAATGAGGCTCCTGTAGGAGGTGTTTTAACTTCAGCCCTTCTTTTCCCTCACTCAGGCTTTATCACCATTGGTTTTGAAGGATCTATGCTGCCTTCTGCTCTCCTTGAAGAATTCACCTGCCTTTTCCCTCACAACATGAGATTTCTCCTCTTTTTCCCTGTTTATTTGCCCAGATCCAATTAATCCCCAGTGAGTCAACAATAAAGCAAGAGAGAAGATGCAAAAGATCAAAGCAATGTCTTCACTGGGTCTAAAAATATTCTGGAAGCCATGGAAAGGGACAAAAAAAATCCCTTTCCCCAAAATTCACTGCTGCTCTGTTGTCACACAGCCAACCCATGGCTCCACTTTGACGTCCATTGCCAACTCATGACTCCAATTTGAGGTCCATTGCCAACCCACGACTCCACTTTGAGGTCCATTGCCAACTCATGGCTCCAATTTGAGGTCCATTTTAATTTTCTCAAATGGATGAGATTAGCCTGCAGAGGTGACTCGGCTTCCTTGGGGTTTTTCCTTCCAGTCTTCCTCAATCTTAGCCCTCACTCAGCATCCTTGGTGTGCTCCAGGCTCTCCTCCAGGCTGAAGGCTGTGATGCCAGACAGCAGGAGACACCCTGATGCCTCTGAATGCTTTTGAGTTTCATAATGTGTCCTCTTGAGAAAGAAACTCCTCTTCCCACTCTCCAGACACCAGGAACAGGACATGCTCCAGTGTTAGTAAACCTGGGCCTAATGAAGACATTCATGTCCTGGGAACATCTCCCAGGTAACTGTTTGGGATAGAAAAAGCTCATTTCCAACCCAAATTTCTCTCCTTAGCACACATTTGTTGGATGTACTTGGGGTGTTTTAGCCTCATCACTCCTTCAAAGCAACTTGCACTGATCCTGTTGAATGAAGGTTCATGTAGAAGTAAAATGGAAGTGGTTAAAGACAAGAAGTCAACGGGTCATCCAGGTTGGATGGGGCTTGGAGAAACCTGGGCTAGTGGAAGGTGTCCCTGCCCATGGCAAGGGGATGGAACTATATGATCTTTGAGGTTTCTTCCAACCCAAATCATACCATGAGTCTATAAAGTCAACATGAGGATGGATATAGAAATTAGAGCATTATTTCCTTCATGGAGGAAGGGGAAAGGAAGAGACATAAGTCTATGGGATAAATAGGCCCCAAAATCTGGAAGAAATGGGTTCTTCCTTTCTTCCCTCCTTGCAAAATGATTTCAAGAAGCCACACCCACTAATTATGAAGAACAACCTGTTTGGGACACATTTGGGCAGTAAAGCAATTTGCCCTCTGTGATGCAGAAAGCTCAACTCGATCATCATCATCATCAGGCCCTGCTGACCTCACCAACCTCCAAACCCCAGAGTGGGAATGTCTATTTTGACCCTTGGGCTTGGACAACTCTGGAATTCACCACTTGATGACACCATTCTAGGAGCAGATAGGCCCTGAATAGAAGTGTCAGTCACATGGATAAGGAAATCATCCAGAGCTGGAATGATTCATATTAGGAACAGAAAACAATCCTCTACTCGTGGCTATGTCTAGGGAATTGCATGTAAAGTTATTCCATAATTGGCAGATAAAAGGAGATTTGACAATATTTCTTTGGCATATTCTGCTGTCCAAGACTAATTTTATGTAGCAAGAAACTCTGTTGAGCTCTTACAAGATGCATCTTGTATCAGGGTCTCTATCCCAGGCTGTCAGAAAGGGATTGGAAGAAATTCAGAGGAGAGGAAAAGCACAGAGGAATGGAAGAAAATGGATTGATTTAAGAGCAGAGATTGAAAAATAGACAGTGTGAGAAATAGCTCATTCCAGAGAAGAGCTGCAATTCCAGGGTGCCAATTTATGGTATGGGATAGAGAGGTCTGATTTTGGGTGTGGAGAGAAAACAGCTCCTTAAAGGATCCCTGAAATAGAAGCAAAGCTTCATTAAATCACAAGTGTCGAAGGTATTTGAGGATTACAACCAGGAGAAGAGCAAGCACAGGGATTAACCACAAGAAAATTGATAAAGAAATGAAGACTGACATGAAAATTAGAGGAAAATCTTCTGTTTAACTAACCATTAGCTGATTTAATTTAGTGTAAAACACACTGATTTTAGTGGAGATAAACCAGCTGAGAGGCTGAGGCTGAGGCTGTTGAATAATTAAGCCAAATGAACGGTCCAAACCCTGGTACAACATATGCTGATGATCCCAAGGGATTAGAAAAACTCCTAGCTAGGACTATCTCCCTATGCCTTCAGGCTCTGCTATTTCCTCAGAGCAGCAGGTGCTGCTGCTGGGAGGAAGGGAAGGAAGCAACTCAAGAGGAGAAAAGAGCAGATCTTGATTTCCCATCACTCACACGACTGGAAGGGCAAGAAATATATTGCTGAAAGGGCTTTTCCCCAAGGTGCTAACCTGTTCCATGGGCTCCAGCCTAGAAAACTCCCACATGCACATTACACACCCTTGGGTTGATTTCATGTCCACCCGTGAGCCATCTGGAACCAGTAAAACTGCTGCCATTGAGGAGCTATATAACCTGCCCTCCAAACCTCTCCCCAGTCCAGCTAAGAGCATCTGGTGGAGATGAAGACTCCTCTTGTCACCTTGCTGGCTGCTGTCCTATGTGTGGAACAAGGTGAGCCTCAAATGTTGCTCCTAGTTAAGATAAGGATTAGAGAGGAGATGAGGAACATTTTTTCAGGTGGCAAAGAATTTAGAGGGTTGTCATCAACTTTGTGGTGTTGTCACATTGCCACCAAGGTCCTTTTGCAGCTCAATTGATGATTTGATGCAGAAAGAAGATCTTGATAAATTAATTCAGGGAGGATTGAGTTTCGAGCTCTCATTGTGTCCAGGTTAAATCCCTAGAGGATCTTCCCAAATGCTTCAAGTTGGAAATGCCAGAAAACATAAAAAAAACCCCATTTTTTTAACCCATATAAGGTTTGGAGCATTTTAGAGACTTCTCTGTACTGTTGCTTCCTCCATTGGAATAAGCCACATGGTTTGCCATGTGTTTTCCACCCTAGGAAATGCAAAGAAATGCCAGAAAACATTAAAAAAACCCCATTTTTTAACCCATATCAGGTTTGGAGCATTTTAGAGACTTCTCTGTACTGTTGCTTCCTCCATTGGAATAAGCCACATGGTTTGCCATGTGTTTTCCACCCTAGGAAATGCAACAGGGGGAATTTTATAGATTAAATCAGAGGCAGAGATGAAACAACTTCTCTGTGCATGTCATGTTGAAGGCATCCTTCTCCCAGAGGGAAGTTGGAGGCACTCTGGATACGTGTCCTCTTTCTGGGACTGATACACCTGTTGCTCCATCGCTACTGGTGCATAGGAATCATGACCAGACCTGGTGGTTTCCCAGAAACCATGATACATATCTAACAGGGGTTGAGAAAGAAGCATCTAATTAGCTCTTGCCCTCTGATGTATCAACCCCCTGCTCCTACGTTTTTTGGGGGCAGATGGTTTTGTAGCCTGTCTGGGAGATCAGGAGCTTCAATCAGTTTTGGGGTGGGAAAAGAATTATTCACTTCTTATAAGAAGAAAGGATTTTGTGTCCATAACTCCTGAATGAAGTGACATGACATGGAGAGAAGAGAGTAATTCCCATCCTCAGAGTGAGCCAGGCTGAAGTGGAAAGTTCATAGGGATCCAACACTGGTAGCACAGACTCATGGTGGGATATCTTACTGGTGTATTAGGCTGATGATGTTTTATATTGGCACCAGATACTCAATGGATTTAAGGACAGGCTTTTATATAGCTCCTTCCTGTAGCCCAGTCTGGATCAAGAATAAGAGATTGCAGCTCTCTGGCCCAAAACAGGGACAAAGGAAAACTTGAAGGTAACTGTTACTTGATGCTTCTCATGTATCCAGGGTCCCATCCAAGACCATAAAAAACAACTTTGATCAAAGCTGTTAATCTCTCATCCCAGCAAAGAGGTTCTGTTGCCTTTTCTATCCATACTATATCCATAAGAAATCTTAAAAGCTCATGATCCTTTCCATAGAATCATTAAGGTAGGAAAAGACCTCCGATTATCAAGTCCTGGCTGCAATGTTGGACAAAACCAGGCAGATGTTTGTTTAAGATGTCCTTGAAAGTTTCCAGCAAGGAAGACTGCACAGCATGGAATTGCTCAGACTCTAATCCTTTAAGGAATTTAGCCTTACTATCTCTTAACATTTCTTTTTGTACAGTTTTCCCATGTTTTCACTGCAGGAATTTCTTCTTTGCTGCTTCTTTCTTCTTGCATGAAGAAGGTTACTGTGACTTTCCTCAACACTGAAAGTTACTGTGACTCTTCTCAGCGTATTCCCATTCCTAATAAACAAACCAAACCCTTCCAAACCTTTTCTAGGAGGTCACATTTTCAAGCTCTCTGACCCTTTCTCCTCCCTCTCCTCTGGTCTCTCTCCAAATGTTTTGTGTAGCATTTGAAGTACTGCATACAGATTTGGCCATGGTGTTCCAGCTGAGGGTTCCTTGCCAGAGAGGAAAGGCCACTTTGCATATCTTGCACATGACATTGCTGCCTGTGTTCCCTTGGGTGACGTCTGTCTTCATCCCTGTAACGTGACACGGTTGACTCCTGCTGTTTGCACTGTGGTTCTCAACTGGAACTGAACCTGTTGTTTGTCATCCTACGTTGAAGTGTTGCATCTTTATCCAAGTGTACTAGATTCCTTTTGACTGAACTGCAGCCAATCTTTTTTTTTTTTTTTCCCATTCTTTTGTTACATCCATCTGTCAAAATCACTTAGAATCACAGAATCATAGAATGGTTTGGGTTGGAAGGGCCTATTAAGATCATCTTATTCCATCCCCTGCCATGGGCAGGGACACGTGCCCCCAGCCCAGGTTGTTCCAAGCCCCATCCAACCTGGCCTGGAACACTCCCAGGGATGGAGCAGCCACAGCTTCTCTGGGCAACTTTTGCCAGTGCCTCAGCACCCTCACAGGGAACAGTTCTTTCCTAACATTCAATCTAAACCTACTCTCATTCAGTTTGAAGCCATTTGCCCTTGTCCTGTCACTTGTAAACAGTCTCTCTCCATGTTTCTTGAAGGTTCCTTCAGGTTCTGGAAGGCCACAATGAGGTCACCCCAAAGCCTTTTCTTTCCAGGCTGAACAATCCCAATTCTCTCAGCCTTTCCTCATAGCAGAGGTTCTCCATCCCTCTAATCATCTTGGTGGCCTCCTCTGGACTCTCTCTAACAGGCCCATGTCTTCCCTGTGCTGAGGGCCCCAGAGCTGGATGCAGAACTCCAGCTGGGTCTCACCAGAGTGGAGTAGAGGGGCAGAATCCCTTCCCTCTCCTGCTGCCCACACTGCTTTAGATGCAGCCACGGATTTCTGGGCTCTACTTACAGTACTTATAGTATGTTTTATCCTATTTTGTCCTTGGCATCATCTTTCATAGGTTGGACTCGATGATCTCAGAGATCTTTTCCAACCTTAAGGATTCTGTGATCTGAAGCATGCTGTGCATCCTCTATCCCATCTCAACTGTCACTAATGATGATGCTGTATAGACATAAGCCCACAGCAAAGCTCTGGAGATCCTTAGGCCTTGCATTGCTCCAGTTGGTTTGACCAATAACCATTGTGAACTACCTTGTGAGAGGATCTTCATCTCTGACTTTGCACCAGTTCTGTGGCATTTTCACGCTACCTTGTGAGAGGATTTTCATGTCTGGCTTTGCACCAGTTCTGTGGCATTTTCACTGCATTGTGTTTCTTGGGCTTGTTCATAGCAGTGTCACTAACGATTTTGCCAAATATTTGGTAAAACCTCATTGAATCTACTCTACATCAAAATTCAACTTTTTTAGTTTCAGTGTCTTAAGGGGTTGGAATGGACCCTAGAGATCATCTAGCCCCATCCCCTGCCCTGGGCAGGGACACCTCCCACGTGAGCAGGTTGCTCAAGGCTTTAGCCAACCTGGCCTGGAACACTGCCAGGGTTGGGGCAGCCACAGCCTCCCTGGGCAACCTGGGACAGTGTCTCACCACCCTCACAGGGAAGAACTTCATCCTAATATCTATCCTAACTTTCCTCTCTTTCAATTTATCCCCATTACTCCTTGTCCTGTCACTGCAGCTCCTAACCAAGAGTTCCTCTGCAGCTTCCCTGGAGCCCCTTCAGACCCTGGAATGTTGCTCTGAGATCTCCACACAACCTTCTCTTCTCCAGGCTGAATAGCCCCAACATTCTCAGCCTGTCTTTGTAGGGAAGGTGCTCCAGTGCTCTTATTAACTTCATGGCCTCTTCTGGATTTCCTCTAGCAGTTCATGCCCTTCATGTGTTCTTCAAGTTCCATGACCTCCTAGTGATGAACAAAACAAAAGTACTCCACAGTTTTATGGCCCTCACAAGATTAACAATTGATGACTTTTCACTTCCATCAGGAAGTTCTTATGTCTTATTTAAGGTCTCTCTGACCTTCATTGTCCTTCCATTTTCTCACTGCCAACTTCTTATCAGGCACAACTGCACCCACAGGAGTGTCCTCTAGTTGTTTTCTGCCCTTTCCATGTTGATAGACTGTCCCCAACTTAGCATGAACTCAGCAAACACTCCATGTTTTCGTTCTTTTCCTTCAACGATGATCTGTGTTTTCAAAGTAGATCATCCCCTTCTCCTTCACACAAACCCACATACTTTGCCCTGGGTGTTTTCACAAGCTCAGGACTGACATCTCATAGGTACAGGTTGCCCAGGGAGGTTGTGGCTGCCCCAACCCTGGCAGTGTTCAAAGCCAGGTTGGATAAAGCCTTGAGCAACCTGTTCTGGTGGGAGGTGTCCCTGCCCAGGGCAGGGGGTTGAGACTAGATTATCTCTAAGGTCCATTCCAACCCCTTAACATACTATTCCTCCTGATCTAAACTCAATCACCACCTATCAATCAATCAATCTGCCCAGCTGGGGAGTGTTCTGCAGACACTTCAGTGTGTTTTCTCCTCCAGACCTTGTTTTAGCTCTTCTTCCTCTTTCTCATTACTTTCCAGAGGTCTGTCCTGCCACATTCTGGTTTTGAAGACAAGTACATCTATTCATGACAGGAAAGACAACTTCCTGCCAAACATCTGCCTTCACCACTTAAACCAGACTTTGGGCTAAGAGTTCCCATTCATGCCCTATTTTACAGTAATATCAGGACTTAGAGCATCTGAGTTCTCTTCCCAGACTTCCCAGGACTGAGGTTAGACTAGTTCATTTAGTGACGTTTGCCCACAAGAAAAGAGATGTGACAGCAATCTCTGAGCTAGATGAAAGAGAAGTAGAACACTGGGCCTTGTCCAGCTCCTCAAAACGCTCCAGGCATCCTCCAATCCTCCTTGCCAAGTGTCTCCCAGGAGAAAAAACTGAGCAGTAATTGGCAATTCACGAGGCAGAGCCCTCAGGACAGAGAGGCTATTGCTCAGCAATAATCTCCATCATAAAAGCCCCCAAATCCTTGAATTCCACTCACATCTGCTGCTGCCAGAGATTGCAGACAGATCGATAGCACTTCACAGCCTGAGACATATGAGACAGAGAGGGATTTAACCCTGCTGCCATGGGTCAGGGGATAAAGAAGGTTGTTGGTCACTCACACACAATCATTCCTCAGGCTGTAAGGAGGCAAATGGAGATATCTAGATTGGAGCTATTGTGGTTCTTAAACACATGGTGCTGTTTCTATTCTTTTCCCCCTAGTTTATCCATTCATGTGCTATGTCTGCCAACACCAGGAATCCAACAAGGACTGTTTGACCATTTCCATGTGCTCAAAGGAAGACAAATACTGTGTGACTGTCCGTAACGATGTTGGGACAAGTAAGTCTCTGAACAACACCTTGTTTGCTCTGTTGAAGAACAGTCCCAGGAATGGACTTTCATCCCAGGCACCTGTGGAAACAATAGGCTAACCTTCAGGAGACATTGACCTTGTGGCTCACTGTTGCAGTCACAGCAGTGCTGATATTGCTATCAGGAGTTGGAGAAATGCTGCAGACACATAAAGCAGCACCAGAGAGTGGAGTCAAGCCTGGAGCTGTTCATGTTTCACTCCCAGACTTGGTTTAGGCAAAGCTGTACCATAGAATTATAGAATCATCAAGGTTAGAGGAGACTTCTATGATCATCAAGTCCAACCCTTAACCTGCCACTCTGCTGTAACCCCTAATCCATATCTTCTTGTCCCAGACACCTCTTAAGCACCTCCAGGGATGGTGACTCCACCACCTCCCTGGGCAACATATTCCAGTGCCTGAACACCTCAACAGGGAAAAAATTACTTCTAGTATCTAATCTGACTCTCCCCTGTCTCAGCTCAAGGCCATTCCCTCTAGTCCCTTCCCTGCAGCCATGGCAGGAGAGACCACCCCCCACGTCTCTACAACCTTTCAGGTAGCTGTAGAGAGCCATGAGGTCATCCCTGAGCTGCCTCTTCTCAAGACTAAATGGCTAACTCCCTCTGCCATGCACAATCCTCCAGGTCTGTCCCTGTGCACCCTCAAAGACTTCCATGTGCTCTCAACCCAAATCTCAGGTCATGCAGCACATTCCCTCTGGTTTTATGCTGTAGGAAAACCATCCTGGTGGGCAGTGATGCAGCCTGAGCATTGCTTCAGGGAGCTTGGAGCCACCCACAGGTGCTAATTCCTTTAGGAACAGGTGAAATGTGGAGCCCAGAGAAGACTAATATTATTTTGCAGCAGGGTGGGCATGGCCAGACTGATGCTGGTACTGAGTAGAGGACCAAGTCATGGTTGGACTTGATGATCTTAAAGATCTTTTCCAACCTTGATGGTTCTATGATTCTACAATATTGTGTCTGTCCCATCCCTGGAAGTGTTCCAGGACAGGTTGGAAAGGGCTTGGAGCAATAGGGGCTAGTGGAAGGTGTCCCTGCCCATGGCAGGGGGTTGGAACTAGATGGTCTTTAAGGTCCCTCCCATCCCAACCCATTCTATGTTTCCATGATTCATTCCATGATATTTTCCTTGAAGACTTGTGCCTGACCTTCTTTTATTCACCAGCACAGGTTTAGCCATGAAAATATCTTAACAATGGTTCTTACATCCAACTTTTTGTTTCTCTTTTGCATCAGAGCCCAATAAGCCTAAATACATCATCTCCAAGATGTGTTCTCCAACGTGTCCAGCAACAAATCATTTCCATGATTCATTCCATGATATTTTCCTTGAAGACTTGTGCCTGACCTTCTTTTATTCACCAGCACAGGTTTAGCCATGAAAATATCTTAACAATGGTTCTTACATCCAACTTTTTGTTTCTCTTTTGCATCAGAGCCCAATAAGCCTAAATACATCATCTCCAAGATGTGTTCTCCAACGTGTCCAGCAACAAATCAGCAACAAAACCAAAGCTACCAGAGGGTTTCTTGCTGTGAGAAACCATTGTGCAACGTGAATGGAGCCAACAGCAAGCAAAGCAGCTATGGAGTGATGTCCCTGGGTGTCCTAGCCAGTATCACTTACATCTTTGCATGTGGGTTGTGATGGGGTAGAAAAAGCTCCCTGCAGTGGCATTGTTGGCTGGAATAAAAGTGTGCTGCTCTGGGATAATTTCTGCTCTCAGAGATCTATGTTCTGTGGCTGAGCTTCCCCTGGGATTTTTGAGAGAGTCTAGTTAAGTTAGGTGCTGAACTCCCATTGATTTCCTAAGCTTACTTGAATCCTGAGTGTCCCCAGACATCCAACTCACCTAAGAAAACACATCAAAGATGCCCTTTTTGACATGTTCAGGTTTCAAATCATTACTGCTCTGAAGAGATCCTTGAAGGCATATTCTTGTCTCTTTAAGCTTCAAGCACAGTGAGGGATAACAGCCCAGCCCTGCCTGAAACACAGGGAACAGCTCAATACTTCTGTCAGCACAGAGGGATGATCAGGATCTCCTGCTCACACTGAGTTGGTTATCACACATCAGGTTATAAACAACTAAAAGTAAAGCTTATTTCTAGCAGGATTTTGGACATTTCTCCAGCCTCAGTGAGGAGCAATTTCTGACTTTTCTCTCTCTCTTTGCTCTCAGGGTATCACATCTTGAAATGAGCAGCCTTTATTGTCCAGAGAAGGGGGAAATGCAAAGAGCAAACGTGGTTGAGAGAGGAGAGATGGGAGGGAGAAGGGAAAGGATCAGGGCAGCACACTGAGCTGGGACTTGCCCACACACTGCCTCCTCGTGGACCTGATCCAGCTGGAAAAGACATCCCCATATCTATTTCCCTCTTTCTTTTCAGGGCCAAACCAAGCTCCCAGCTGTTGCCAACCCCAGTCATTTAGAGACTGGGAGATGGTTTCTACAAAACCACATTCCTGGCATGGAAACGATCGATTGTGTTGAGCTTTGTTTGGTTTTGCACTCCAAGCTCTTTGCTCCCTCCTCTCCCTGTGGGAGCTGCAGCTGAGGGGAGACAGAAAAGCTCTGTAGGAGGCTTGGGGATGTCACAGAGAAGAAGAAGGGCACACAGCCAGGCACTAACACAAACAGCCCAGAGCTTCTTGGGTCATAGCCCCTGCTGCAAGCTCGTTTTCCTGGAAAACACACACAGAAAAAAAAGAGAAATAGCTGGCAGCATCCCTAGCTCAGCTGTGTTCTGGGGAAAAACAGAGCTCATCCAAACAATTGAAGGGTGTTGTTTCTTTCGTTGGATGAGAAGGTTTATTTGATGGCTAAATGAGAGCTTTGCTTTTGCTGAAGCCTTGCCTTGAGTGGAGACCTCATAGGAACCTTCCAGGGTCTGAAGAGGCTACAGGAAAGGTGGAGAGGGACTTCTGGTTAGGAACTTGAAGCACACATGAAGGACATGGAACTGTTGGAGCAAGTCCAGAGGAGGCCACAAAGCTGAGAGGAGGACTGGAGCATCTCCCCTGTGAGGACAGGCTGAGAAAATTTGGGCTGTTCAGCCTGGAGAGGAGAAGGTTGTGTGGAGACCTCAGAGCAACATTCCAGGGTCTCAAGGGGCTCCAGGGAAGCTGCAGAGGAACTCTTGGTTAGGAACTGCAGTGACAGGACAAGGAGTAATGGGGAAAAATTGAAAAGGGGGAAAGTTAGGTTAGATATTAGGATGAAGTTCTTCCTGTGAGGGTGGTGAGACACTGTCCCAGGTTGCCCAGGGAGGCTGTGGCTGCCCCAGCCCTGGCAGTGTTCACAGCCAGGTTGGCTAAAGCCTTGAGCAACCTGTTCTGGTGGGAGGTGTCCCTGCCCAGGGCATTGGGAGTGGGGCTAAATGATTTCTAGGGTCCATTCCAACCCCTTAACATACTATAAAACCATGAAACTCTGCTGTGGTTTGGTTGGACATGTGGCAGGATGAGCCTTTTTGAGGTGTTTCATGCTGCCTGCATTATAAAGGAGCTTCATTTCCAAGAGGATAATCAGCCAGAGATGCCCCATAGACTTCACATTTTGTGCTGTGAACTCTGGTGCCTGGTTTTAAGTATTTTGCTTCATGGATAGGAGGGAAATGAAGCAGATGAAGGAGGTGACACCACAGTGGTGGGCAGGGACAAGGAGATGCTGATACCCATTGATCTGACCATACTGGTGAGCTGTGACCAGATGTGAAAACACCAAATGGGACTTACCAACAGAATATGTTGCAAATTTTCTCTCACCAAAGACAACCACAAAAGGGAAGGAAAGTAATGATGGAGAAGGGGAAGAATACAGTTGTTAAACCAAAAGGAAGAAAGAGATGTCCAGCTGCTAAGGGCAGGGATTGGCAGCTCTGAGAGGGTCTGTGGTGGCTGTGTTGTGTCCCAATGCCCTAAGCACATGCTCCATGGATAACCCACACAGAGGAAAGACCTTTTTTCCCTGTAATACCTCTGGTGCTTTCAAAAACCTCCAGGAAAGTTGGGCTCCAGGCCAAAGCCATTACTGTTTTACACCAGTCCATTTGGCACAGGGAAGAGGAAGCAGAAGGAGCAATTTCTATCTCAACCAGTCTCACTGGACACGAGAAAGCCAAGACCTGGTGGGTGAGACCAGCTGGAGGGGAAGGAATGATTCAGGGGTTGAGATAAATCCCCTGAGGGTGATGGTGTGTGGGGAACCAGGATGGGCAGAGTGAAGGAGAGAGAGCAAACCTCATCCAGGTCTTTTGCAGACACTTATTGCTTTCCCAGCTCTTTCCTTCCTCTTCATCTCACCAGTTTAAGTGCTGCCAGCTGGTAAGACCCAAATGGATGTTGCCTTCAACAAGATAAAATGGACAGAAGTGTTCCTAGATCTCCTTGTCTGCAAGTTTAGTGGAAGCCTTTCTTTTCTTCACATTTCTGGATGCCAAAGCACCTGAACATACCAGGATTACCCTGACAGATTCTTTGGGGGTGAATGGAATGTGCTTAAAAGGAGGAACTGTGCTTAAACCAGGAGGAACTGTGCTTAAACCAGGTGGTCTTGTCCACCCACCTTGTTCCTGGACTGGAAGCTCACAGCTGTGGGAGCTGAAGGTCTCTGGAAAGTGAGTGTGGGGGTAGGAGTTATGAATGGACTTGGTGAGAGTTGATCCTCTGAGTGGGAAATCACTGGAACTCAAATAAAGAAGGAAAAGGGACACTTAAAAGCTGTCCTTCTTGGTTGGGGGTGAGAAATGGAGTACCTGTTGGTCTGGGTGATGACAAAGTCACAGCTCCTTTTCCACAGCAATACCTTCCTTCCCTGGGCTGGAGGAAGTGGCAGGTGTGGCATCAGAGCTCCTGTGGCACAGGAGTTTAGGCACAAAGAGCCAAATCTCCTCTTCTTCCATGGGAAGAATCAAGAATCAGTCACATTTGCCTTTCCCAATGAAGCTGCAGTGTGACATTTGGCTGGTGGTGCTCTCCAGGCTGAGCTGTGCCTGCTGGCACAAGACATCCAGGTGCTGCTCAGAGGTGCCATATCACAGAATCACAGAATATTCTGAGTTGCAAGAGACCCACGAAGATCATCAGGTCCAGCTCTTGGCCCTGCATAGGACAACCCCAAGAATCCCATCCTGTACCTGAGAGCATTGTCCAAATGCTTCTTGAACTCTGTCAAGGTGCTGTAACCACTGCCTTGGGGAGCTGTTCCAGTGCCCAAACACCCTCTGTGTGAAGAACCTTTTTTAATGTCTGACCTAAACTTCCCCTGACACAAATTCATGCCCTTCCCTCAGCTCCTGTTACTGGTTGCCAGAGAGAAGAGGTCAGTCCTTGCCCCTCCAGTTCCCTCTGTGAGCAAGTTGTATCCCTCAGTGTAGGATTTATTTTGCAATCTCACACCTTTGAGTTGCAGACCCAGCCAGGAGAAGTTTGTATTTCCAGTTTGCACCACATGTGGAGTGAAGGGGAGACAGGTGTGGAGACACAAACCACATCTAACACAGAAGTAAGAACCAATTGCTCCCACAGATATCAATGAAATGAACCAATTAACACATCAAAAGCAAATCAAAGTGAGGTTTACAACATGAATATGGACATCAGTGAGGGATGTCAGCCAAACTCCAGGCACAGAGGCATTGGGAAAAGCAATCTTTGGCATCCATCACAGCTACCAAACCCAACCTGTTTCACCTGCTCCTGTTTCTTCCCAGTAGGGAAATCTGTGTTCCAGAAGATTGGATATCATCAAATCACAAAGCCACTGAGGTTGGAAAAGACCTCCAAGATCATCAAGTCCAACCTTTGATAGATCACCACCTTGTCAACTAGACTAGAGCACTAAGTGTCATGTCCAGTTGTTTCCTGAACACCTCCAGAGATGATAACTCCACTACCTCCCTGGGCAACACACTCCAATGCTTAATAACCCTTTCCATGAGGAAATGCAGCATCCATCACTAGAAAGCAACTGAAGGAGCTTCTGGAGACACACAGAGCAGTCAAAGCAGATTCCAGTACAGCAGAAAAGCTCAGAAATAGATCATCAAGCAATTTGCAATGGTGTAGAGGCTGTCAAAGGGATGGGGATCAGCAATGGGAATTTGGTGACAGATGGGTGTTAATCCCACCTATGACAGGGTAACAGAATCTGTAGTTAGGGTAAAAGTGGTACCTGTCACACAGCTCAGTGTTAATAAAGCTGTTGGCACTGTGTCTCATGATAAGCAAAGTTAAGAAAACACAGTTAAAACCAGGAGAAATAACAGCCAAGACTTTCCTGTCAGGCTGGAATGAGCTATTCAACGAGGTCCTCTGTGGCTTCCCTTGGCTCTGGGATGATGCAATGTTTAATTGCTGGTTTGATGGATGGATTAGAGAATAAATTCCTTGAGCTCACAGGTGACAAACGAAGAGAATCTGCAGCCAGGAGAATTCTGGGTGACTCTGATAGATCTAATAGCCTGAGAAAGAGGCTGGAATTGAGGAAGGATGAGAACAAAGCTTTACAGTTAGTGTGGACACAAATATGGGATGAGGAAATCTCCCTTGGAGCAATCTGGCAGGAAAAGGAGTTGTGTTAGATCTCAAGTTTAACATGAGTCAAACTTAGGGGAAAAATGTGAACCAAAGCCTTGTTGGAACTCTGTAATCCACTGGGAAGTCTTACACACTGCACTAAGGAGGTGCAAACTGGTGTGTGATGGGATGAGATCCTTCAGGTCTCTTCTCCAAAGGGAAGGTTTAGGTTGCTCCATTGTCCCTACATTTTGCATTAGCGTTCACACAGGCTTTTAGATAGGATCAGAAAGGATTTCTGGCATCTGCTGGATGGGGAAGAGCTGGAGAATTACCTCCAGCATCAGCAGCTTTAGCACTATAATCAAGATGCAGCAAAGCATAGAAGAACACTGTCCTCAGCATCTCCTTGATCTACCACTGGAGCTGGAGAATGAACTCAGTTGCCTCTCCTGGTTCTCTCCATCTCCTTTCTGTCATTCCCATGTGAATACTGGTTCCCTTCCCTAGAGAAGTATTGTGGTGTTGAGGCTTGACTTTGCTTTCCTACAGAATCACAGAATGGGCTGGGTTGGGAGGACCTTGAAGACCATCTAGTTCCAACCATTCTGCCATGGTTAGGGACAACTTCCACTAGACCAGGTTGCTCCAAGCCAAATATGCAGCATGTCTAGCAGCAAAGGTGACCCAAAGATGCTCTTCCACTGACATCACATAGGAACTTCACTCCAAAGGACATTTGTTCAACCCCCAGAACATCTCCATTGCCCTCAGGATCTCAGTCACCAGCAAACCTAGTGCTGAGGCAGTGAATGGAGAGACATCAGCTATCAATGACATATGATTTCCTTCTCTCTGAGATGATTTCTTACTTAGGCAAGTCCCTAAGCACCTCACAAAGCATTGGGGTGTCAGGGGTTCAATCTTCCTTGGTCCAGGAGAGGCAGGAAATAGGAACTGGCTCTGTGCCCAGTGCTCCCAGCAGCTCATCTGGGACCTGCCTGCAGCTCCAGGGCCACCTCTAGCTCCAGGACTGCCTCCAGCTCCAGGGCCTGCCCCAGCATTTGATGTTAATCAGCAATTAGATAACGTGCAGACACTGCTCCTGTTCTTGGGAACAAGAAACATCTTTCTGCAGTCGACAGGAAATGAGAGTAATAAAACTTTCACTCAGATCTTCTGGGAGAAGAAAGCAATTTAACTACACAAAAACCTCCAAGAAAGTGGAGTTTGCCCTCTCATACTCCTCCTGGAAGATTTCACTTGGGCACAAGCACCAAGATATGTGTGCTCAGATGATCTGAACAGTGGTACTTCTATGCCACAGAGAGCCAAGAGATATAAGTTCCACAGTTCTCCTCATGCCTCTGAGGTTGAGCACAAGGTAAAGGTAAAAGGTGAAAGGTAAAGCACAAAGAAATCGACTTTGGATTTATTTTTTACAGATGTTAGAGAGTGGATCTGGTTTGGGCCCCTTCTTCTTTTAGTTTGTCCCTTTTTGGTGAAATTCCTGACTATTCCAGCTCTATTGTTTTCTTTATCTGGCTGTTCTATGGCTCCCACCCTGCTCCTAGTCCTCATGAGATACTTATCTAAGGTCACTTTGTTCCTCCTCTTCATTCAAATGAAGTCAGACCCAGCAAACTCCACAGCAACCAACACATGCCTTTCCCTTTTACCCTTGCTCTGCTGTTTCTTCTTAGTTCTTTCACACTCTGGAACATTCCCATTCCTGTGGTTTTACACCAAACTGAACATTCCCACTATTATTGTCCACAGTCCCAACACGTTGCCTGCAGCTTCAGCATGGTTTGTGCAGCCTTCTTGGAGCCTGGTGAATTCCTTGTTTAGAGAGAAGCACATTTTTTGGTGGAAGGGATAGAAAAGGGACTGGAAAAACTTCTTCCTTCCCCAAAACAATCAGGCAATGAGGTTCCTGCTGTGGGAGAGGTGATGTCCTCAGGCACAGGAACCTTTGCAGGTTGCTGAAGAACTTCACTGATGGCTCAGAAGAGGCCAGGACTGGAAACAAGGCTACAACATGTGTCCAAAGTTCATCCAGGAGATGGAATTAGGCCTGGAGACAGATGTAACCATTATTATATAGGTCAACAGCCATCTAGCAGATAGGGTTGGAGGGGAAAATCATGGAATATCCAGAGTTGGACCCACAAGGATCATCAAGTCCAACCC
Source organism: Acanthisitta chloris (assembly GCF_000695815.1). NCBI lineage: Eukaryota > Metazoa > Chordata > Aves > Passeriformes > Acanthisittidae > Acanthisitta > Acanthisitta chloris. The sequence continues at coordinate 22,066 of NW_008662093.1, forward strand.
CAGTGGTCACAACCTGAGACCAGAAACAGAGATGGAGATGAGACAAACTAGCTACAGCACATGTCAAGGTCTATTCAGGAGTTGGCTGGAGACAAGTACACTTACAGCAGAGTCCTGGGAAGGGGAAGGCTCAGGCTGGAGCTTAAATGGAGCTCCTGGATCCATGGGCACAGTGTGAAGAAGTCCCTGATGAGACTGGTCAAGGCAATTAAGGTTTAAGCAGACACTCAGGGCATGGCAACAGGAGTCCAGTTGTAGAGGAGTCACTTTATGATGTTGGAGTGCTCTAACTTTTCCTCAGAGGTGGCCTGGTCACACCATACATGGACATACCTTCCAGCAGCATGGAGAGATCACAAGCTGAGTGAAAGTTTTGCCTGAGCAATGACCTCTGCTTAAAAGCTTCACAATTGTTTTTCTGCCAAGAGCCTAAAATAAGCAAGACAGAGAGTGAGTCATGCAGACTTTGGAAGGAGGAAGTCAGAGAATTCAGATAGTGACTGAGCAGGGAGCAGCCAGAGAAACACCTTCACCTCGACAGCTCCAGGAGAGAAGGAAAAGGGAAACCTTGATGTCAGGCAGAAAGGAAAGTGACAGCTAGGTGGTGGCTGCAGATTGTGGTTAAAGTTGGCAGAAGGTTTTATTCCCTTATCTATAAATAAATAGTAAATGGAGCAGCCCAAGGCTGTATCTGGTTGAGCTTCCGCATTTTCAGGAATCTCAGACCTCTCAGGTCTGTCCCCATGGGATGTAGCAGAGTGGCCTGTCAGGGTGATGGAGGACAGTAAAGAAGCACCTGTAGTTTGGTTTGCCCATGAAAAACTTGTGTCTGGAGCATCTTAGATGTTCTTAAAGGTCTCCTGAGCAATTCTGCTCCAGAGCAACCAGAAGGGACTTCAGGAGGAGGAACATGATGATGAGAGAGGGCTGGAATGTGGAGTCAGCCCTCTCATTCAGCCAGATGGGGCAGGATGGTGTGAGCAGGTGCCTTGGGGATGGTGCACTACAGTTCCAGCACTGTAGTGTCAGAGGCTGGGCCAGCACCAGGGACAGTGAGGACATTTATGTCATGACTGTGTTGCAGGAAGAGCTCTGGGCAAAGAGGATTTTGGGGATGAGAGGAAACACATCTAGCAAGGATGAAGATCTTGGGCTTTCAGGTTAAAGAATGGATCATGTCCTCCCAGTCCTCTGCCAAAGTGATTCTCCATGTTTAACAGTGACATGGATTTGGCAGGTGGGACAGGATCCTCCCACAGAGCAGTTCCTATCTTCTCCATAAGAAAAGTCTGAACACTTCTCATCTCCAGAGAATTATGCAACTACTGAGAAGTAGAGTCTTCATCACCTTCCTGTGGCATCTACACAGGTTTGAGCAGTTTTGCTGCACTGACTGGGGAAGCATCTCATTTGCAAATTCCACTGGGGTTTTGGTGCCTCACAGAGCCATGTGCACAGCCCTGCTCAGGCTCAGGAAGTCCCACACAAGCACTGAAAGAGCAATGTGGTGGGGCAGGAACCTTTCTGCATGCCACCTGGGCTCCACAGAAGTTGAGCAAGCTTTTAGCAAGCCCAAGTTTCAAGCTTGAACTCAAGTTCCCATTCAACACTGAAGCTTTGCAGACCAAGTGAGTCTACCTTTAATTTTTGCACCATCTCTGCTGCTCTGCTCCCCTGAGCCATGAAGGGACCTGTCATGCTCATCGTTTCCTGGCTTTAACACTAGCCACTCCTCCCCGGCAAGCAAGTAACCTTGGAATATTTACTCTAGCACCAGTTTCCTCTCTGATCCAGCTGCTTCCTTATCTCTTTTCCCTGGTTTTTATGCTTGTCTCCACCTTTCCCCAGCATGGACCACATTCCTGTGTTGGACTCTACCCCTGCTGCCTTTCTTACTGTGTCCCTCTTCCTGTGAAGAGGTATTTGTTGGCCTTGTATTCATAATATGAAGCCAATGGTTCAATGAAGCCTTCCAACAACCCCCAAACTTCCAAGGAAGAGGCTGGAGCACTCCATGAAGTGGTTTTTGAACACAGATATCTCTTCCAGCAGAGTTGTTGCATTGAGCTCTGCAGTTTGCTGTCCCACACCATAACCTTGGTGAGGAGGTGAGAGACATGACCTTAGACCATAGGCTACAGAATACCCTGATTTAGAAGGGATTCACATGGATCATCAAGTCCAAGAAAGCCTCCTGAAGGACTTCCTTCCTTCCTTGGTGTGTCTTCTACCACAGAGAATTGGTGACCTCTTCCTTGTGTATATCCTGTAAATAATGCTGTTTCCACCCAACCATTTCAGCAGTATTGGGATGACTCCAGATCATTTCATGAGTTGTGTCCTATGTGACCCTTAGGTCCTCGCTCTTCCTTCCTATCAGCAGCCAGGTCCTGTCCAGGAAACAGTGGGATGATAACCAGGAAGCTGTAGGTCCTTGTAGACTTCCCATGGGGATGAGGGGAGTGTATTATAGACCCTTGAATGGTTTGGGTTGGAAGGGATCATAATGATCATCTAGTTCCATCCCCTGCCATGGGCAGGGACACTTCTCACTAGCCCAGGTTTCTCACAGACCTACCCAACCTGGCCTTGAACATTTCCAGGGATAGGGAAGCCCCAGCTTCTCTGGGCAACCTGTGCCAGTGCCTCACCACCCTCACAGGGAAGAGTTTCTTCCTAATACCCAATCTAAACCTACTTTGATACAGTGTAGAAGACACTAAACAAAGGGAAGAGCTGAAAGAATATCCTATGCCTTCCTGATACCCCAAAATTAGGTTCTGCACCTCAGAGCTGAGATAAATGCTGTGAGGTTGCCCATGTGTAGCTACAAAGAGCCAGACAGGCTCTTACAGGCACGACCTCAGCTTGGGCTGTCTGAGCCAGGGGGTCATGAGAGTGTCTGAATTACAGTTACTCAGGTTACCACAAAGCTGAAACTTCCCAGTTTTTCAGAATTTGGTTTGTGAAGCAGAGAATGAACCAGACCCGGCAGCCTGTTCCAGTGGAAGATATTAGACCACAGAAACACACTGCTGGCAAGTCAGTTCCTGCTAGAATACCTGGCAATGACAAATAGAAATGAGCCACAGGAGAGAAAAGGGAAGTGGGGATTTGCAGCAGACAGATTTGTTTTCCAAGCAGAGCACTCTGAATGCTCTCTGACAAGGCAGGAGCTGGAATTTCTTCTGACAGATGCATTTGCCAGGAAATGCTGACTCTGCAGAATGAAATCCATCTGTGGCATAGAGTTTGTCAAGCCTGTTTGTTTCTTGCTGGCTCACCAGCCATCTCCTCCATTCCCAGGCTTTCCTGACAGCCAACTTCACAGGGTCCCTCCCCCACTGTCCTCCCTGCAGCTCATTTTCTAGAGGATTTAGTTATTTCTATGGGACCCATTGAATTTAGCCCACTCCAACAAACCCTTCTGGTGCACTTATTTACACTCTGAAGACTCATCCAGCCAAGCAGCCCAGGCTGTCCCAAGCCACCCCAGCTGCTTGGCTCTTCAAGCTTCCCAATCCTGTATGTCTAATCCAATTTAGGCTTTGGTAAACAGATGGAGAAGTTGGGTCTTTATGTGCTTGGATCTTGCATGGGGGCTGTGCATGCAGAGGGGTCATACAGGAAGGGTGAGGGTGTCATGACTGCAGAGGGGATTTATACATTCAGGGGGTCTTCCATGCAAGGGATTTCATGCAGGGAATGTGTGTGTACAGGGTGTTTAGGAGTGCTAGGAGGTGGATGTGTGTGTGCTCGGGATATCTGTGAAAGAAGATGCACAGGGAAGGGGAGAGAGACACAAAATCAGCAGGTCCTATGGGGAGATAGAGTGGTGGATACAGGGGGTTACATTTGAAAG
>NW_008662094.1:0-3330 GCF_000695815.1 Acanthisitta chloris
CCTAGTAATAAAAACTGAGGCAAAGAAAGTCTGAAGTACCTCAGCCTTTTCCTCATCTTGGGTCAGTTCGTTCCCTCCCATGTTCAACAAGGAATGAAGGTTTTCCTTGCCCATCCTTTTGCTATTGATGTATTTATAGAAACACTTTTTGCTGTCCCTGACTGAAGTGGCCAGATTTAATTCAAATTGTGCTTTTGTCTCTCTTATTTTCTTCCTACATGACCTGTATCATTCCTTCTGCCAAGCCTTTTCATCTTTATCCTTAAGTACTCTAATTCCGGGAGGTGCCTTTTGCTCTTTATTTTCTCTGTTAAATTCAGATTTCTGTATACAAGTGGATTGCTAACAATATATCTTCTCAATAGTGCATTGCAAGAACTTGGGCACAGGACAATGTAAGATTTGACATGACTCCATGAATGCTTGTGAATTTTGGAAAGATTTTTTTCCTCTTCAGTGGGATTTGGGCTTTGTTTGGTAGTTTGTCATAAATATGATGCTAGCATGTCTATCCTGAAAAGCTTGTTGCATTTGATTGCAACGTTCGCTTCTGTCCCACCGTGTTTCCAGGAGAGCAGTTAGGTCTGGCTGCTTACTTATTTTTTTCCTATGCTGTGTGCATTGGTGTAGAGGCACTGCAGCTGGGCTATGGGCTGCAGCACCTTGTGGGAGGAGCCCTCTCTAATTCCTTTGGCACAATTTACAGGTATTTCCCTCTTGTTTTTTAGTGTGTTGGTGTTGGTTCTTCTCTGTCACTCAGAAGTACATCCCCTTCCCCCTAATGCATATAAAATGCACTAGATCAAAGGTGATGCTTCACCCAGCTCTTACACACCCTAGACAGCTCTGACCGCAATGTTGTCTAAAGAGATAACCCTATTTTAAATAAACAGATTAAGCACTATCCAATCTCAACACATGCAACTAATCACACTGGGGAGAATGATCTGTAAGTTACTTATAATGGTCTGTAACGTTTTGTGGATTTAGTGGCATGAGACTCTTCAGCTTCTCTGGAACCCAGTCTGAAACACACCTTGGCTTAGTCAGGAAGCACTGCAGGGACATAGCCTTTTGTAAAAAGGCACAAGTTGCTTACATTTTCCAAGGAAGTCATGGTAAGAGTTAGTGTATTTTGAAGTTAGTAAATTTTGAAGAAATTAAATGTGTCTTAATACCTGTGTGTATTTTGACATTCATGGTCACTAATTGTGATGTGCAGATACAACCACTGTTGCAGATGGTGCCAAACTGAATGCAAATGGTAGCATCAGGAATTTTACCACTGCTTGGAGCAGGTGTTTGGGATACAAGAAGTACAGCTCACTTCCTCTGCCTCACAAGGTGGAGGAAATGGTAGAATAGACAAATGATGAGCTGGCATCCGCTCTGAAGCAGCTCAAGATGGGATAACTGGAGAGGATAATTCATGTGGTGAAATAGGAGCAGATGTCAATTAAGAGAGCCTGTCCAGCCATTCAGGTGCCAGTTCTGTAGCATATGTCATGAGTACTGGCTTGTCAGACAGCCTGTGTGTGAAACTTGACATCAGAATTTGTTAGAAGGTGCAGATGCTGTAGGCACTGTCAACCAGGAAAATTTAATCATGGAGCAAACCCAAATTACAATTTGATGTTCAAGCTAACTAGGTGCCATTTTAAGCTGTTTGGTTTTGGTTTTGTTTTATTTTAAATGAGAAGTCTAGTACAAGACTAGTTCCTTTTACTAGGATCAAACAAAGTTGCAATAGGGTTTTCATACTAGCCTGTCTTGGCTACTGCACTTTAAAACCTCTGCAGTGGTGTGACTGTTTTCCAAGACATTTTGCCCCACACTTTTTCTTCAAATAAATTCCATTCTTGTCCTCTTCTAATTTCTCTCTCTTGTCTTGGTTGAAGCACCATGCTGATACATCTTGTGGCCTTCAGTCCTAGGAAATAGTTCAGGTTTCTTCATCTGGGAAATATTTCTATAAACTGTTGTTTAGAAGGGTCCATTGATATAAGGGCTCCTGTCTTGCTTACCTTAAAGTGATGCTCCTTAAGAGCTGATGCAGGAACCTTTGAAAGAGAGATGGCACTTCAAGAATTCATTTTCTTTTATACAATGGACATTATCACTATGCAAGATCAACAACTTGATGGCAGATTAAAGGCCAAATTAACCAACTCAATGTCTGAAAGATTAAAAGCTATTATAAAATTGAGTATATTTCTGAGCTGCTTTGACTTTGTCTTTGAAAAGTCAAATAGTCAAATACATAAAATGAGGTAGGGTTGTGTTACATTATTTTCACATCTCTTTGGGTTCCTTTTTCTCCCATGTTGTGCACCAATTAATCCTTAAAAAAAACCCAGGCATATATTGTTATTGTTCTATATCCTGAAGTCAGCCTTTCCACAATATTTTCCTATATTGTACTGTATACATCATGCAAATACATAGTGGTGTACTTAAATACAGCCACATAAAGTCATAGAAATGTATGGTTGACCTTAGTTAAAGAAAATGGAGGCAGTTGTGTGGTGCCACTGTAAGGGCAAATGGGGAAAAGCCAGAATCAACCTTAAGTGTCTTTAAAAATCAATTTAATTTGCTCTGGAGCACCAAACACTTAGAAGGTTTCATTAGATTAGTGCAGGTGCAGTTTGTGTCACTTCTGAAAACCTGTCTGAAGAAATCAGTATCTCAAGGCAGCATGCACTCAGGCAGGAAAGCACGAAGGAGAAAGTGACTGCACAGGAAGGAAAAGCAAAGCTCCATACACAGACACATTTAAGAAGTGTAAGTAGAATAGGTTTTGGGGAAAAGGATTCATCCTGGAAATGGTATTTCCTTTAAAACCAATGAATTTAACACATATCTTCATATTAGTATTTCCATAGATTTTCTTTGGAAAACTGCTGAGGCCCCAAGATACCCTGCGTATCTTAGGTGAATGTTTTGGGGATCAGAAGGATGCAGATTGCTCTGAATTTTGTGTGATGTCCCTGAAGAGCTTTCATTTTCCCAGCAACCTAGCCATGTGCATGGCTTTGGGTGCGGACTTGAGAGATTGAAGAGATGTTCTTGATAATTTCAGATAGATAGCAACACAGTTCTTAGAAGTGGAAAGGCTGCTAACTGCTCAGTTTACTTACCTGCTTTCCAGGATGAAAGTGCCACAAGTTAGTTGTCTATCTAATAGCTCTGTAAATACTTAAGCTACACTATAGTGGGATATGAAGGAAAATTCCCTTTGAAATATTCTATCTTCAATACAGAAGGCACATATAAATCTATTTTGAGAATACAAGAGTCCTTTGTATTCTAAATACTTTTTTTTTGAAA
>NW_008662094.1:3358-50583 GCF_000695815.1 Acanthisitta chloris
AGGCCCTGTAGGCAAAGCCTGGAGGCCGAGAGACCTTCTTTTACACAGAGATTCTTTTGAGGACAGAGGAACCCCATCAGCACAGCAAGAGCAGAATATGATATTTGGTATCTGAAACTGTTCCATGAAATCATTATTTGTGGATCTAGGCTGTACATCAGAGAGAATTTTTTTCTGAGCAGATCTAATAGGAGGGTTAAATAGCATTGATATTTTTTATTTGAAGCTTACTGATTATCACTCGAAGTTGTACAATACGTTAATTATCCGAACAGTTGGACCTATTGAAGGTTCTGAAGTGAAAGCCACAGATTATCAGATAAATTTAGAGTTGTGTAATTTTCTCATAACCCTTCACTTGGAAGCCTTTCTGCTTCCAGTATAGGATGAGGTCTGGCAGCAAGGTTAAATCCTGACCCCTGAGTGTTCTATATGGACTTTGTAATTTCTACCACATTCTTTCAGTTTAAATTTAGATTTGCTGGCAGCTATTATGCCTATTGCAATAAGCTTCATGAGCAAAACATTGAAACAAATGTGCCTTTTATTACAGATATTTTTGCTGAATAAGATTAGTGAAGAACACTAGAAAGCTGAAAAACAGGGTGCAGTAGCCTTTGGTCCAAAAGGCACAAACATTTGAATGTCTGGAATGTATTTACTTCTCAGTGTAAGAAAACAGCAAGTAAGTGTTTAGGTGATGGAGCACAATCTTGCAGTTTTACCCCTAATTTGTTATTGGTAGCAATGAAATTTCAGCTATGCAAGTGAATACAGAATCTGGATATGGATATGTACACATAACAAAATCATTAAGCTTGCTGTTCTAAAATAGACTGTGGTTGCTGTAGGAAGTAGCAACCTACAAGTAAATTTCATGTTTGGCTGATTGCTAAATATGTCTTCGTAAACCTTAAACACTCGGATTTGTTCTTCTTTACACTAGCTATCTGATGCACAATAGCTGCATTTGTAGCTGCTTAAGGAAGTGCATACAACTTAATTTTATATTTCCCACAGAGGATAATACTTTTGGTTTATCATATTTATTTTTAATCTAACCTGAGTATATGGGACTTGAGAAATCCATGTGACAAAGGAGTTCACTTTCAAGGCCAGTATGTCAAGCCTAATGTATGCCTGCCTTCATAGATAGGTTGCTCCACCTTGAAACATTTGTTTGATGAGGGATTCTCCAGTCTCACTTTCTACTACTGCTCATCTGTCTATTAGACAAATATTTCATACTACTCCCCATCTTGTCCTATCTGTCTAGAATACGACAGGAGGAAATTATCTCAAATTGCACCATGGGAGGATTAGACTGGATATTGGAAAATATTTTTTCACCAAAAGGGTTGCCAAGCATTGAAATATGCTGTCCAGGGAAGTGGTGGAGTTGCCATCCCTGGAGGTATTTAAAACACATGTAGATGTGGCACTCAGGGGCATAGTTTAGTGGTGGGCTTAGCAGTGCTGGGTTCATGGTGGGACTTGATCATCTTAAAGGTCTTTTGCAACCAGAATGATTCTGTGATACTATATTCTAAGGCAACATATGAGAAGTGTTTCTATAATGCGTTTCTGTGTCTGTGCTTTTTAGGTTCTTCAAAAGGTTACAGCATTCCTATGTATTGCTGAATGACTATGGCTCCAACAAAGAATGGAGACCTTTAGAATATATGGAAAGGAGTGTTCTCCCTGTAAACCTTTTAGGGGAAAAAAAACCAATGAATAAAGCAGACCATGATTCTTGGATAATTTAGAGTGAGTTTTTTAACTTGTGAAGGGCAAGACACAAAAGCTTCCAAAGACACCCTGACCCTACTGCCTCTGCAGTTGCTATGGGCAGAAAACACTGATAATCAGATCTTCTGAGCACTTTGATAGTGTCCAACCTAGTTACTGGGGCTGAACACTGGGGAGCTGTGTTCTTCATGAATGGATTAGGCAGAATTTATTCACTGGTTAGAAGTCCTACTGTGCAGGCTGTATATTTTTGAATGTAAGTAGCATCATGTTTTTGCTGTTTAGCAGGAATTTCAGGCAACCTTTGAAATACATCGCCAATCAGCATTTGTTCCAAATGGTGCTTTTGTGCCAAATTTCCAATTAGTGAATGGCATTTGTTAACTAGGCCCATTTGGCTTTATCTTCAAGGATAATGAAACCCCATCTTTTTCCTCATCCCCTTAATAGACACAATATAGAGTCTTACTGAATTGGAAAAAAAAAGGCAGAACTGAAAGGAGAATGCTAGGAGATTTATGGTCTGGGGAAACTCCTTAGGACTTGTATTATCAAGAAATTACTGTGGTTTGAGTTCTGTTGCATTAAAACAAGAAATTTCTAAAAATAAGGGGATTTGGCTCATACTAATTGGAAGAATATTAATGAATGCGGGAGGTGTTGTTCCAGTAGGTAAATATTTGTTGAGATAGAGGCAAAGTGTGCTTCCCTATGCATGGAGCTGTATTTTTTTATTGTAATGTGATAATGTGTACTGTTACATGCTTTGGAAGTGTCTTAGAAGTATTTTGAAGCCTTTCTTAGAGTCTTCAGGAATTTTCATCGGTATTTTCTAGCAAAAATGCTAAATTAGACACACTTCTTCAGCACCCCCCAAAATACTCTTTTCTGTCGTGGAATGGAAAACGGTCTGTTTGCACTTGTGGAAGCTGCTCCTGCTTTCTATTGAATTCAAAAATCAAAAATTCCGATGTAACCTTCAATGTTTGTCACCTGGCAAATAAAACTTTTGCATAGGTCACAGAAATCTAACATACTTCACTATCCAGTTGTTGCATCAGAATTGATTACCACTGATAAGTAAGAAAGCACATTCTTACAGCTCCTTTTACTTAAACTGCAGTTTAACTGGGTTGAGAAATAGGCCATTCGTATTAGACTTTCACTAGACTTTATACATTTATTGTTGATGGAATTTGGGTTGGTTTCTCTATATTGTACCTCTTGAGTCTTTTTTTTTGAGCAATCTTTAGTATTGGAAATGTCAGTATGTGAGGAAGCATAACCACAGGAAAATGTAGAATTTCGTGTTGTTTACAAGTGAGTGTTGTATACATGTATGAACGTGCACGTTTCCTGTAAGATCATCTCACTCAGAATGGATTCAGCATGAGGAATGTCTTTTGATACTCATGTTTTCTTGAACATCCTATATTTTACTTTGAAGTGGTTGGGAAGTAAATGGGAAGGTATCTCTTTAAATAATTTTAATAGCTACAGAGTTGAAATATAGTTTAGCTCTTACTACAGTATTTCATGAAAAACACTCAGGGGTTGTAAAATGTTGGAAATTCCAAATAAAGATTTTGAAAACTGAAAATTGGATATTGTATTTTCTGTGCTTCAAAACAATCCTTACAAAGGTAATACTAGCCCCTCTAAAGAGAACACGTGTCTGTTGGTAATATGGGACTTGGTGCTTGATCATCTGGGGCCTTATTCTTAGTTACTGTGGTGAAGATGAGCAGTTCCCTTAGTAATAATCTATGTCAGTGTAACACTGGAGTGAGCCTCCTGGATTCTATTTGTAAAGGGGTTTTTTTCTGCAATAATGAGCTGTCCCACTTGCAAAACCCTCATAAAAAACAAATCACTATAAGATTTATCAGGTAAGAATAATAACAATATTCATCTAGCTCCCCTAGGTATTGAGGAGTGTTGGTATGATGCTCTTAGGATTATGGCATGATGCAAACACATTATTACTGTTTATATGCTCAGTCTGTTAGAATTGCTTGCTATGGAATTATCCTCTGTGCAAAAATATGTGTTGTTTGTGAAAGTAAGAAAGATGAAAGCACTGAAGTAGCTTCAGGACAGACTAACCTGGGGAGCAGTAGCTGCTCATGATGACAGGGAGGTCAGTGTGACGTGTTCCAGTGGATCGTTAGAAGTGATGCGAATAAGGAAAACAAGGCATAATGCAGCAGTAGCACAGGGACTGCCACGAAAGATGCTTACAGAGTCACTGGAAAGGACTTTGAGGAAACTAAGGAATAAGAAAAGTATTTCTGTCAGTCACAGGGGATTAAAGTTTTCATTATACAGTGAAGCAGTTCAGATAAAAGGGGAAGATGTATCCAAGTGACAAAGTGACCGATAAAGTCCCCACCACATGGGCAGGAGAAAGCTGCAAGATTTGACAAGCCTGGAATTACAGTAAGAAGTATAATACAGTGCACATGATGACTTCAAATATTCTGATTCTTATTGGCAACAAGCAATCAGTGGAGAGATGCTAAAATAGAAATGGCTTAAGGAAGAGGCATTAAAGTTACTTTGCTTTTGGTCTTGGTTATGCTTAGCTTGAGCTGGCATTGGTCATCCAAGATGAAGTGATAGAAAGCCATTCAGATATACTGAAGTGGAATGTGATCTTTTGAATGTGAAGATGAGCTATGAATGAATGTGTGTCATCAAGACTGACGTGATAATTGAAGCTTGCTAAATTGAGAAAAGTTACTCAAGGACAGGGAAAGAACTGGTCAGCTTTTTCCTTGGGGGCTGGAAGGAAAAATAAGGGTCTTCAAGTTACAAACAGCTTGAATGTTTCAAGACTTCATGTATGTTTGATTTCTTTTAGACCCAACCAGAAAAAGAATCTGAATGGCCAGACTCTATGTCATGGCTTATGAAGAAACTGGAACAGCTGAACTTAGATATTGAAGAAGCTCTGAGTGCTGGCTCTTCTCCCTCCAGTACTCCTTCTAAGAGGCACAAGCAACTGGTAAGAATGTCTTGTATGATACGCTGACACGCTATAATGTTCCTCAAGCCATATTTTTCAGATCTAGTTGTGTTTCTGAGCAGGCTGAGGAGCTCAGGCTCATCAGGGAAGTTACTCAATAATAATGAAACCTCTAATTTTGTTAGGCAACTAATGGCCAAATAACCAGAAATGTGATAGGGTGGAACATGTAAGCTTTCTGTCTATATGGCTTAAAATAATTAAACACCATTCTTGAGGGGTATTTGCTTGCTTGCGATAGTTTTTCAGGATAGAGTTTTGTTGAAGTCCCAGTGCTAGCCTATTAATGCTAGTTATATTTATTTAAAGATATAACAGCGAGAGAGACACTGTATCTTCATTAAAAGTTGAATTAATGCTTTTCTCCCTTTATTTTATCTGAATATTTGATTTAGGGCTGAATTCCTGTAGTTAAGAAAATTTTGTGATGACAGGTGACAAACAGTTTCTCAAGCTTTTATTTTGAGGGCAAATGGGATTAAGGAGCAGTGATATTATTTGAACAATTTTTGAGTAAACAAGGTTTTTTATAGAAGCAAGTAACTGGAGAGTGAACAGCATGGGAAGTAGAAGTGTTTGTTCTCTGCTTCAGGCTATGATTAAAGTCAGTTCTTAAGATAGAGTTGTTTGGATTGTCAGCTCTGAATGTCCGGGAAGGTGAGCTTTTTCCAATGCTTTTGCTGTCACTGCTGTTGGAATGCTGCTTCATTTTGTAAAAGTAAATTTTAAAGTAAGCATCTGTGCAGATCATCAAAATGTAAATGTTCATGTCTCTCAAGGGGGGATGTCCAGAATCTTGCATCTTGGTGTTGTCCTTTGCAGTATGTGTTTTCATATTCTGTGAAGAAAGTGTTCATAACAGAGTGATCACGTCTGTCTCTGATTTCTTTCTTCTTGTTCATGTCAGCAAGTTGAAACTAGCATAGAGAATGCCGTCAGCAGCATCCCAGATGTTTGCACTTCTCTTTCTGAAGCCTAGTGGCAAGAAAAGAATCTTGGACAATCTGTTTTGGAAGTGATGATGGGTCACTATTTGCTGTCTTCTGCAAAAGTATTTGTAGAACAAGGGAATCATCTGCCCTAACGTAAACATTTATGAATAATTTGCATCAAAATGGGTGACCTTAGTCTTACTTTATAGTCAAAGAAGATAAATAGATCCTCATAACTCTCTCTAAATTTACTGTGAAAAAACAGGTATTGCAGGTCTCAAAATGACAGGTGCAGTGGAAAAATGTCTTGTTTTTATACAAGTTCTATGACTAATTATCATCTATCAATTCATGCTATTCAGTCTATATTTCTTACTATAGCTTGTAATTTTTTCCACACATATCAGGTGTTTTGTTCTTGTCACAACAAAACTTGAATAGAAAGAAGGCCTATATCAGACATATGTTTACTAGTAACTATGTACATTTGGCTTCTCTAACATGATGATAAAATGGGTGCTTCACATGGATTTAGCCTATTTTGATTATATAAACTGGTTACTGTCAAGAAATTATGGGTGAAGTGTTCAAAGTAAGGCCAGCTTCACAGCTCTGAGATCTTCAAAGCAGGTGACTACTCTATGAGTGGCAACATGGTTTGTCAGAGCTGCTGCTCTGAAAATTGGTCTCTCGAGAGTGTAAGTAGTTTTTAACAGATGACACAGGATTTATTTCTAATGGCAAATGCTGTGTCTCAGAAATTTTGTAATTTAATCATTAGGTTGAGTCAATTAGTTTTCTACTGAAAGATTGTTTTATCTGTTCATAGTATAACATGGAAGTAACCTTGATATTTTATTATTTTTCATGTTTTCCTGTTTTGAAGTTGTCTGTTATTAATAATACTAATTTGAACAAAAATTCTGCCTGAATATTTGCTAATGAAAATTGACTGGGTGAATAAATATTATGGGACTTACTGGATGAGACTAGGAAGTCTTGCAGTATTTTGGTGAACAAATTTAAGGTGCTTTCTAAATCATAGTAACTTTTAGATGAATGGTAAGAGGTGATCTGTCTTTCCATCTGTGTAAACCATGAGTCATGGTTTACATGGTTTGCTGCTGATCAGTTTTTTATCACGGAAATAGTATGGGGCAGTAGCACTGACTGGATTACTCAGTATCTGATCCAGAAAATATATTAAAAATAATTGTCTGTAACCAAATTATTTTCTGAAACATTCTCTCACCAATGTTATAAATACATGACTTAAATGCAAAAAGCTATTTGAGTGTGCTAACAGCAAAACTGCTGTTTAATACTCATAAAATACTCACTCAATAATACTGCTCCTCTAAAACCTGTACCTTTCCTATGAAAAAGAAATCTTTCTTAGCAATATAGAAATGAGACATCAGAGATAAACCACTCTCATGGTAAACTTGCTGTTGTTTAATGTATCTGCTGCATTTCCACTTGTCTTATACTCAGTTTCAGTACAGAAAAAGCAGCAGATCTGAAGAAAGAGAAGCATGTTTTTCAGTTTTAGTCCTTTATCATTCATAGATAGTGACAAAGAAGTCCTGTTTGATTATAATTGCCCTGTCTTATATTAGAAGTATGGCTTTCATGGTGCAGAACTCAGTCCATAACTTACACATTCTCTTAATTCTTTTACAGTAGTATATTATCTTCAAACTTTTGGGGGACTACATACTGATTCTTTGTCACCTTTTGCTTGGGAACTAGGCAGTTGCTGTTAAAGACCAGCAGCAAATTTGTCCCTGTGTGAAAAGGGTACAGCCAGAAAATGGGCTGATTTGGATGATTGTGCCCAACAGCTTGGGTCTGCTCTGCAATGCATCCATGATCCTGGTTCTCTGATTGTTCCTAGTATGGATCCTGCTGGATTGCATCATGTGTTGCCTTTTGCTTGCCCACCCAGCTCTTCTTTTGAGGCAGTGTTGTGCAGTTGCTCCCTTCCTGGCATTGCATTCAGTGTGGACCCAGAGTTAAGATATGCATCTTTTAAAAAATGGCATGAGAATGGAACAATCAAGTGTTTAGGGGGATAAAGATTTGGATTTGGAAGGTTCAGAGCCTGTAATTTGAAAGTGGGAATTTGCTGAGTCTGTTTAGGACAGAAAAATAAAGATGAAATAAAGGTAAAAGATAGTTTTAAATAATTTGAATAAAATAATTTCTCATTCTATGAAGTGATTCAGTTCCTTGATGTTTAGGAAGGAATACTATTATGGATTAGTTCTCCAGTTATGTATACTAGCTGATAAAAAAATGGCTTCATATAATATCTGAATGTCTCAGCAAAATGTAAAAATGATGCAGTAGGTGGTTTTAAGAAAAAAGATTGAGGCCAAATGTTTACCTTACACCAGAGGGGAAAAAGAAAAGCAGTAGAAGGATAAGATAGCAAAGGTTTTATGTTAGAGTTCACATTAAAAATATTTATGACTGGCCTTTATTTATAGGGTTTTTAAAATTCTCTTACAGTGCCCTGTTCAAGTAGAGACAGGGTTTTATGGAGATCATCAGGAAAAGGGATCTTGGAAAAATAGAAGAGGAGACTACCAGGAGCTAGACTGTTTACCTTACCCAGTGTCAACTGGAGCACGACCTAAAACTGATGTAAGTAGCTCTCATATTTACAACAGTATCTGACTCACAGGTTCAGTAACCTCAAAATTTACTATTTATCATTAAAATTGTCATTGCATTTCTTGAAAGTAATTTGCTGTGTAAATATTGCACTACACGGAGGAGTTTGGTTTGAAAAACAGGTACAGACAAAAGTTAAGACAGTCTTGAGTTAATGAGACTCCAAGGCTGTGGGAATCATCTAACCTGATTTTAGACCACTAATGAAAGCATCTACATCTGGACTAGTCACTTGGATTGCCTTCATAGCTGATGGAAAGAAACCAGCACTTCTAAAGCATAATTCAACTGGAGGTTACATGTGATGGATTCCAGGCATCAGAACCATTACCACAGCTTTTTCTTCATTGCTTATTTTAGAAGAAGTCTCTTAGGATTTTTTAGTTCGGCAGTTTGTTATGCACAATTCGTGGTGAATTCCTCCCTGCGCTCCCTGCAAGGCCGAGTGTTCAGCTCTGGATGTTTAGTTAAATCCTATTTCTAACCAATAATAACAATATTTATTTGTTGGGGGTTTTTTTCCCAAGATGATGCTGTAGCCTGTAATCAAAGTCTGCTAAAATCTATCATAGGGTTTTCTCAAAAGGCTTCAATTTGCATTCTCAATAGCTGAATCTAAGCTACTTTAGGATCGGTGTCTTGCTTCTGAAATGCAAATGGTTTCTGCCTCTGTTTTAAATTATTTGTGTGCCAGCAGTGCCTGTGATCATCACACAGTATAAAAAATGGCTGCACTGGATTGGATCAAAGGTACTTACAGCCCTGTATCCTTTCTTTGGCAGTGGCCAATGTTGGATGTTAAGAAAGAAGTGTAAGAACAGGGTAAGCAGATAGTAAGCCATCTCAGCTTAATTTGAGGTACTTATTGTGCAGATACATTGAAGCAAGACATTATATTACAGTTTTGTAATTAACAGCCCCTATAGGTCTTTTTTGCCTCTAGTTATGTCTTTCATATTTGTTTGTATTCATTTCTACTTTTGGTATTCAAAATGTCTTGTAGCAATGAGTTCCCAAGTTCAATTGTGGATTGTGTGATGCAAAACCTTTTTATTATGGTAAATTTGCTCCTGAATTATTGTTTTGGCTGTAATTCTTCTACTGGAAAAAACTGAATCTTAGGAATCTTTTAACAAGTAGTGAATACCTGAAGCTGGGTTGGTGGTTTTGGGGTTTTTTTCACTGTGTGACTTTATTTATTATTGAATTATATATTCCTGTTTATCTTAGTCATTCAACAGCATGAGGTCCTTTTGCAGAAATTGACAGTCAATTTTTGGCTTTATTGACCTGTGTAATTTAATATCTTCAGAAAACTATCCCTTTTTATTCCTCTATTTTCCAGTTCATTCATGAGTATACTGAACAGAGTATACTGAAAGAAAACAACCAATTATTATTCCTAACCTTTTTTTCACTTTTAAGTAGCAATGAAAATCCATTTTTATTTCTTGACATCTTTTTTGTTGTTCCTCCTTGACAGTATAGTTTGATAGCTAACTTCATCAGAAGCTTTTTTGAAATCGAAGTACATTGTTATCAGTCAAGTCATCCATATCTGCATGATCAGCCAAAGAATTTGGCCTCCAAACCCCCTAGTTATTCTTTCCCTTTAGCCTGTGTTACTGTCTGTGTGTTTATTCTGCCCTTAAGCATACTTTCTGGTAATTTTCTGCCATGCATGTCAGTCCTACTAGCATTCCTTCCACAAATAGCTTCAGAGGCATATTCAGATATTGGCATCGCTTATGCCACCCTCCATTCCTCCTACCTCAAAGCCAACAGGTTTTAGCAGTAATTGCACATTAAGTCAATAGCTCAACACTTCTCTTTCTCCTAATGAGATGCTTATTTCAAGCTATCTGTGCAATTTTCATTAAAGCAAAATCTAACACTATCTTACTGTTCATCTACCAAAGATTGCTATACATGTCACCATACAAATTCTGCATTTCATTAAATGAGACTACTTCTGTGTACTGAAATGGAAATTTGAAGGTGGGCTCCACTTGCTTACTAATTGGAAACGTTATTGTCTTCCCACTAACTATTTCCTTGCCTTAGAAAATAAGTTTACTGTTTTCCATTTCTGCAAAATCACAAACATTTGTTCTGATTTGTGGCTTGTTCAGGTTGGAATAGATAGCAGGATTCAGTAAAAGGAAACTCGCCAGCTTTGGGTTTTTTTACCTTGGCCAAATGTTCAGGCATGTACAAGTATCATTGCTTAACTGCCTTCCCACTAGTACTATGTAAATATTTTTGAAGTCATGTTACAGTAATACTGTTATTTAGCTAGCAGTGTGTGGGAGAAAAGGCAGAGAACATAAGTTTTGAGGATTTTTCTTTTCTGAAGTCTGTTTTTGTTGAAAAACAGGAAATCCTAGTACAATAAACGGCAGTTCCATGAATCTTCATCAGAACAGTATTGTATCAATCAGTTCGGTAATACTATGGTAGGGAAGCAGCTAGTCTAAAAATATAAATAAAGTCACAGAATGTCTTGAGAAATTAATAGACAGCGCTTTAAGTTAGGAATAAATGTTGAAACTGGGTGTTTGCAAATGCCACTCAGGAGAGTATATCATTTTACTTCCTTCAAAGTGCTGCTTTTGGTGCTGTATTTCATGCAAATGAAAATAATGCTATGTTTAGCTCCAGGCATGCAGTCTGCATGAGTCTGTCATTTCTGTCCAATACCCAGATTTTCACTGTTCCTTAGGATACAGACTTTTATGTATTTTTTAAAAAAGGCATGCCAAAGTTACTTTTATTATAGTAAAGAGGATGGGTCCAAATGACAAAACTTCTTATTCCTTCTGCATCACACCCACGCAGCATCCGTTTCAGTCCCGTGATCTAAGTGGTGTAATACATAACTTGGGAGTAACACAGGGATAAATCAGACCCGTTGTATTTTTATGAGCTGATTTATTGATTTCTCTCCCAATTTTTTTGTGAGTCAGGAGGTCAAAGAGACCTTATCTTTCTCCACTACCCAGGAGTTCATATACCCAGGCATATAGAGAACCAAATACTCCATAAGTTATTATGATTAGCAAATATAGCAGAGAAGACCTGTGTTAGAAATAGCTGTAATTCAGAAATAATATGCAGAGAAGTAGGCAGGACACTGGTTTTCAGTTTTCAACACAAGGCAGTGATGTTAGCTGCACACTTTCATGGATACCAACTGGGCTGACTGCTGAAAAAGTACAATAAAGTCAAACTTGTCCCAGTAGGTATTCTGTTTGCATGCCTTTAAAAGATAACTTGCACTTCTTACAACATTTTGGTGGAATAATAAAGTCATGGTTTTAGGACAATGATGTGTCATGTCATGTCTCCCCTCATTCCTCCCCCCCCCACAAAGTGCTTCACTGAAACTTTATTTGTATTTAGTACTTGAGGTACTAAAGGATATACGTACCTAAGGTGGCAGGGAAGCCAAATAGCGAAGTTTCACCTGACAAATGCTGGCATTTGTAACTCCATGTCTATATCACAGAGATTCCATTAATGGAGAGAAAAAAGCAATTCTACCGCAAAATACATCTCGCCTTGAAGGAGCCACCTGAATGTATGTCCCTGGTTGAAGTTCTCTGTGCCTCCAAAGTGCTGATGTTGCTTGGTTGAGTATTTGAAGAAGTGACTGCCTGAGGCATATGTGCATAGAGCTGGATAAGGTAAATCCCTCACACAGCGTGTAAGCTATGATCTGGCATTTGATGGGCAGTGCCTGCCCCTCCATGCTCTGAGCAGAGAAAACTTTGATGGTCTAACTTACAAGTCTAATACTAGGTAGTGTTAAAAACCCATCAGTAAGCAGCCTCTAGATTTTGCAGGCAGCAGAGTATCCTCTGCAGTATGCCCTCTGTGAATCAGCAAGCAAACAGAACTCTGTGTGCTGGTAACAAGGCAGGCATTTTCCTTTTTCTCTGGTAAGTCGGCTTTTATGTTTGCTTTTGAAGTACAGTTCATGAGCAGATTTTTGGTTTATTACGCTTTAGTTTTACACATAGCTTGAGATCATTAAACGATAGGTCTAAAAGTAATTATTTTACAGGTTTTAGGCTTGTTTTTACCTGGTTTCTCAGTCTGGTTCATTGCTCAGTTGCATTAATATGTAGGCTGGTGCAAGAGAAGGTCAGAGTGGCTGGAGATGAGGCAGGGCAAACTGCTTCTTTCAGCATCAGTGTCAGCTTCTGGTAGCTGAAACTGTTGTGAACTATAGTTTATCTGTGCTAAGACACTTGATTCAGAAAATGGGGAGCAAAACACTGCTTTGCAACCCACATGACTGAAGAGTGTGATACATTTAAGAGGATTTTGTTTTCTAAGAAGTGCTAGTTGATGCTATAAATAGTGTTTCTGAGTTTAGATCAGAAGTTCCAGAGATGTCTGATGTCTTCTGACATTGTTTAGAAATGTAAAAGTAATAAGGCAGTAATCAATCTATTCTATAATAGTCACTATCTCTCTGTAGGCAATGTGATGCTTGCTTGACCCTCTGACATTGTTTGAGAGAGATTCAAAAGTAAAAATAGCTGAAGGAAAATCAGAATCATTGTGTTTCTCATGCACTACTTGTTCTATATTGCTGCTCCTGGACCAGCAAGGATCAGAGATTATTCCATTAGTGAGAATGTGTGACAAGCCTTTTATCAGATAGCTGCCAACATCAGGGCAGAAGAAAGTTATAAAGTGGCAAGTTGTAACAGTTTCTATTTTCACTA
Source organism: Acanthisitta chloris (assembly GCF_000695815.1). NCBI lineage: Eukaryota > Metazoa > Chordata > Aves > Passeriformes > Acanthisittidae > Acanthisitta > Acanthisitta chloris. The sequence continues at coordinate 16,483 of NW_008662094.1, forward strand.
GCACTCTGGGATTTTGAGGATCTTAAGCTATTTACAAACCTTAGGCTGATCCTTCACTTCTCCATGAAATATGTAAGCAGTCCTCATTTTACGTCTGAGATTAGAAGCACATATAACCTGGATCTGAAGTAAGTTTCACATGCTATTACTGCTGGATGCAGTAATAAATATATTGCTTCATGGTACAATTTACAGCAGCAGTTACATCCGTTATCTAGTAGGGTGTGTTTCCCAAGGTGAAGATTAGGCAGATCATGCTTTACTCTGACCTTGCCCCCCATTGACAAAGTTGACAGTAAAGCCCAAGAAGACTTGTGCAATCTCTGGGCAAAGATTTTTTACCTCAGGGAGCTCTCTGCTGATTCTGTTGTTGGACTGCTTTGTATGACTCACAAAATGCAAGAAGATGAGGTGAGAAGCCTAGACCTGAGTGATGAAGACAGCATTTAATGATCCATTTTCTCAAAGAGGTGGTGTATTTGAAGTCAGTTATTTGGCTTTGTTGGAGCTGAAGATTTCTGTCTATACTTCAACTAAATGCACTTGTAAGAGTAGCATAGCTCATACAGAAATCTTTGCAGAAATCAGGTTCTAATTGACTTTCTCAAAGTCATACTGATTGATTGCAACATGGTCAAGAGCAAAATCTATACACAGTCTCTGGTTTTGCTACCAGACCATACTTCCTCATAAAGAGTGCTAACTCCAAATGTTCCCATTTGTGCAAAAACAAATTTCAAACTGTGTCCTTTAGTCATGTGGATTGCTTTCCTCTTTATCATTCATGTTGCTATTAATTATGTCAACAAATTAGCTCTTCAGTACAGATGCATGTAGCTTGAAGCACTGTCTTTGCAAAATTTTTCTGCCTGTGTTCAGTACTGTATCCCACTGGGACAGAGGCGGGTGAAGTGACCCACTCCACTTCCAGCTGCAGTCCAGCTGAACAGCATGGCTGCCTTCCCATTGTCCTCTGCTCTGCCTGCAAAATAAGGACATTACCCTTTTTGTCCAGGAGCACTCTAGAATTGTAGCCATTTCTGAGATGATCAAGTGCTCCTGGAAGACATAATCTTCTCTGCTTTAAGGTTAACTAGTTTCTTGGTAGTAGACGAATTCATTGCCCAGGAAAAGCCTGTATGTACTAGCTCTAATGAAAAACATTAATAGAGAGTGAAGGGCAGACTCCTTCCTTCCTTCCTTCCTTCCTTCCTTCCTGAGAGCTAAATATTCCAATATCTATAACTAATACTCCAGGCTTTCTCATCCACTCTTGTTTCCAGTGCATTTGACAGCACTGTGGCAAAGTCTGCTCCCAGCAAGAACTGGCTGCAAACATAAGAGCCCAGCATAGCCCCTTCTCTTTTCCATCTTGTCTTTATTCCCTCCACCCATCGGTCAGCTCCTTCACAGAAAGCTGTCTGTGAACCAAGCAACACTTGGTGCTTGCACATTGCACTGAAATCATGGTGCCACTATGAGTTCAGAGAATGGACAAAGGGGAAGCTCAGTATAAATTTTAGCATTTCTCAATATAAATATTTTGTATGTGAATGGGCAAACTTTCAAAAACTTCTGAAAGGAAAACTACCAGACTAAAGTCTCATCTAATATGTCTTCTAAACAGTCCTAAATTCTATCATATTATTATGAAATTTGTTTTTTGAGGGAGGACAGGTGGAGGAAGGACAGGTTTGTTACCTGTTAATTATATTGCAGCTTCTCCTTGGAAATTTGCTTTTGCATCTATTGATTAGAATTAAACCAGGATTATTTTATTTGGAATTTACTCTCTCTCTTTTCTTTGTCTCCACTATACTATAAGAAAATACCAGGGAAACAGAAGTCATCCCAAACACACACGGCCCCAAAAGTTTTTTTCTGAATATGTATATGAATATATATGAATATAAATTTATTCTGTTTTACCACATACCTTTTAAAGCTTGCCCAAAATATTTTAGTGAGAAGACTCCAACATCTTGCACCATGCTGCTCTGCATACAGATGGTTACATAGTGAAAGGGTTGTTTTATTTCTTGGTGGTAGTAATCCTGAACTCCAAATGGACTGAAAAGCTCCTGTCTTCTTGATTGATGAGACTCTTGAAATGTTAGTGTCAGTTCCAAGGAAATTAAGTCTTTTGGATCATTCTGATTCATTTAGGAGCAAATTGTGTTGTGTTTCAGAACTGACCAAAAAGTATTTATTGAATAATTTGTTTGGTGAATTTCATAACAGTCAGTAAGTAAAATAGTTAACATACTGTGGCAGGTTGACCTTGGCTGACCCAGTTGCCCACCAAAATATTTCTTCTCTACTTCCCATCAGCAGGCAAAGTCCAGCTACTTCCCAGGAAGCAGGGCTTCAGCACATGTAGATAAACATGGTAAATAATGAAGGCCTCCCCTTCCTCCTTCTTTCTCTTAGCTTTTATTGCTGAGCAAACATCATATGGCATGGGATATCTCTTTGGACACTTCTTGGATATCTCTTTAAGTCAACTGTTCTGGCTGTGTCCCCTCCCAAGGTCTTGTATACCCCAGCCACCTGGCCTTTGAGGATGAGGAGGGGGAAACATTGGAGATAGAGCTGTGATGTTGTTCAAGAGCTGCTCAGTCAGTAGCCAAAACACTGGTGTGCTATCAACACCTTTCTAGTTCCAAAGCACAGCACTATTGAGGCCTGCTGTGGGATAAATTAACTCCATCTCAGCCGGACCCAATACACAATTTTTACTTAATTAATTACTCAATTCCATTTTTTTTCTGACAAAAATGTTTTAGTCAGCTGAAGATGATAATCCTATTGTATTTATGTAGCAATTAAAATTACTTTGAACTGCTATGGTTAAATCACTCCATCTATGAAAATATTTAATTTAAAATTACATTAATGGTATCCTTTTTACACTGTTTTACATCAGATTTATTATTTTAATTCAGCTTTCATAAGGATTACTTGGGGGCTAGGCACATGCTTTGTGTATTTTATTTTTAAAACTCATTGAGTTATCTATGAAGAAAGGAAAGAGCTTCCTTACCCTTGTTCATAAAATAGCTTTGAGACATAATTTAACAATACTTAATTATTCTTGGATGGATGTAGGCAAGATAATTTATATGCTTTTTTTTGCATACAATGTAAAGTAAAATTGAAGTTTCCAACTCATTTTGGAGTAAATTTCATTTGATGTAGTTCAAAAGGTGTATGAAGTCCAAATCTGTAATAGTAGGAGATTAGAATTGGGTATTTTTATTGCTCAGCATTGCATGGCTCTTTATGCAGTTCAAACTGATGATGTCTGTTTATGTTACAAGAAAAGCTTTGAATGAGCAAGTAACCACGGGAGCAGTTGGGAAATAGAGGTGACCCACCTCTGCAAGGGCAGCCAGCAGGTCCACCAGGAATGGCAATAGCAGCAGAACAGCTGGGCTTGGTGGTGATTTTGCCAAAGCCCCATGAGCAGAGACTGCCAGCAAAATATATCGAGTGAGCACTTTTCTGAGCCAGCCCAAGCCCCTTCTCATAATAACTGTCCCAAGCTCACACAGGGAGATCTTCCATCTAGGTCCAGCTGTAGTGATGAAATGAGACCTGCAGGCCAGCATTGATTAATTAGTATATATATCCCAAATTAATCCTGTGTGTGCTGCTTGGCTTTTACAGACTGATTTATCACTTGTAAATTGAAATATTCAGTATTCTGGAGTGACATTTGTTGTTACGTTAATTTTCAGATCTTTTAACTGAATTCTTTTGCAGAAAAGATAATGCAAGGTGCTAGTACACTTCAGTGCTGTGTTTCTGATAACACTGAGTGTTTGCAGGAACACAGTCGCATTTCACAGTAGTGCAGTCTTGCTAAGCATAGACACTGAAATTGCCGATTTACATTTCAGCATTAGTACACAGCCTCAGACATGCATCACTTTTCAAAGACAGACTGAAATGCCCTGACTCTGTCAGTAGATGTGGGATTCAAGTTGTCAAAGCAAGAATCTCTATAAATGCATAACAAGAGGTGATTGGGGACCATACCAGTAAATTATGTCATGCCTATGCAAATAGAAAGAGGGAGAATCTTACTTCCATGCAGTTACCTTTGTACTCAATGAAGTGCAAAAGGGAAACAATTTATCTTTCTTTTCTTCTTTTTGCATGTTTTATACAGCAACTGATCTCATGCTTTGAGATGCAATACACAGTTTATTTAATTGGATGACAGTACAATTTCCTCCGATGCTTTGTAGCAGCCACAGAAAAGAACAGGTGATAGAGTATACTGGCTCCCATGGGTGAGATGGCAGGCAATGTGCTGGATTGAACCCTACCAGGCTGTCTGTTGTATTTTTGTTCATGGGATTGGTTGAGCACAGTTCTCACCAGGGAAGTATGTACAATCATACCTTATCTCTCTGCCTATTTCTTAGGGGTTTGCATTCTCTTTTTTTCTGGCCTCATGGTATATTTGTTACAACAGCATGAAAAAAAAAGGAGTGAATATATTTTATGTGTTTGATTTTATTGAGTTTTATCAAAGTAATTTCTAGTGTAGCTATTACTCATTTTCTTCATCTTAGCCTCTGCTTTGGGGACTTCTGTCAGTTTTTATTCAGGCAGGGTTTTCTCAGCCATTTCACATGTTGATCCGGTGGCGCATGATTGAGATGGAGCCTTTGCCTTTTGTAATTGTTGTTCACAGCAAGAGGAAAGCAAAGAGATTCAAATATTACCGGAGCTATATAGTTAAAAATGTGTCCTGCCTGGGCTGCCAAAGTGCTTCCGTGGCGTTTCAGAGCTTGGGTAGAGTCGGACCCCTGGTCCCACTTAAGCAGTGGTGCAAAGGTCTCTCATAATACCAGCCTCCAGGCTCTTTGTACTCTGGAGAGCCTGTAGGCTGCTTTTGCCTGTTTCCCACGCTGAGGAAGAAGGGACTTCCATCTGTAACACACCAGAGACAGAGGCTGGCACAATGCACAGGGAGAGCATTTTTTATGCAAATGAATGGAGCAAATTGTGCATCCCATCTCTCTAACAGAGATAATCCCTCTCAAGGTACAGTATTCTCTTGTGCTTCTGCTGGGAGGAGGCAGCTTTGCCCAACTGCCACCCCGTTGTCCTGGGCTGTATGGTATCTCACAGTACTGAAATGTGATTATGCAGCCCTTTGTGTAAGTGATGTGCACTAAAGCTGGTAGATGCAACAAGGCCTGAGATTCTGCTTGACTTGAGCAGCTTTTCCAGGCAGCTCTGTTTGGTTTTTTCTCTCAGGTGTATCTAATAATTTCCCAGGTTATTTCCTACAAGTTTTTGTAACTCACTCTTTTTCCTTAAAAAAAAAAAAAAGAAAAAAAAGAAAAAGATAGATGCATATTTTTATATATATACATGTGTATGTATATACAAACCATATATATATATATCCAGTTTTGATGGACTTTAGTTTTTTTACCAGTAACACTTTACACAGGTGGCTTGCTATATGGTCCCAGCAGCCAGTCCCCTGGGCATTGTTGCCTCATTCAACTGTGATTAGAGTTTCCAGAAGCCTTTACCTTTTCAGAGAGGGATCAGTGCTACACAGAACTTAATCTCTTATCCTGAGTGGAACCCATTCACGTGTCCCATGGGAATTGGGGAGTATGGGGCAATGGTACATGCCTGAGTCTCCTGTTGACCCAGAGTCATGAAGCACCCAGAACCAGATAAGTGTCAGAGCTTCTATGAGAGGGTTTATAAGAAAGATGGGAACAGAATTTTTAGTAGGGCCTTTAGGATAGGAACAAGGGCTAATGGTTTCAAACAAAAAGAGGCTAGATTCAGACTAGATATAAGGAAAAAATACTTTACAATGAGGGTGGTGAAACCCTGTCAAGTTTGCCGAGGGAGATAGATGCCCCATCCCTGGAATCATTCAGGATTAGGTTGTGTGGGGCTCTGAGCAACCTGATCTGGTTGAAGATGTCCTTGATCATTGCAGGAGGTTGGACTAGACAGCCTTTAGATGTTCCTTTCAACCCAAACCGTTCTATGATTCTACATCCCATGGCTTAGAGATAGTGTGAGAACTCAACTCAGCACCCTTCGTCATTGCTCTCATGGAGCTCTGGACTCTCAGAGCTGGTCACAGAAGAGGACTACACCTCCCTGTCCCTAAGGTCTGAAGGCTTACCTGCAGAATAGAAAAATAACTCCTGAATTATATAAATGGACTCTGGTGAGGTTCCCGTAGTTTAGAAGAGCAAATCCAAGCCTGGAGTTGTTGGGTCTGACAATATGGGTGAGTGGAGGGTTGGGCTTGTTGTTTGGGTTTTTTTTGGTTTGCTGTGGTTTTTTCAGAATAACTTTTCTGAAAGAAAAAAGGTAATTAAGCAAAACAAAAAGGTCTTTCCCACAAAGCACATACCAACAGTGAAAAAGTAGATTGGTATTCTCCAGTGTTTCCATTTTTCCATTCATTTTTACAGAAGCCAGTTTGTCCTGTTCTGGGCAGGAGAAAGTTCAGGCGCAAAATCTTTGCTGCCTTAATCACCTGGTGTACACATGGGAAAACATACAAAAGCTTCAGAAAATAAGTTCTATCCTGTCATTTCTTTCATATGGAGGGAATTACAACGTCAAAAGAATTATTTGCTGAAGTTTTCCATCTTACTACCACCTATATGGTCTTTTTTGTAAGTTTCCAGAACTGAACAGAGTGATAAAGTAGTGATTTTGAGATGAATTGCTAGTTGTTAGATGGGGCCTGCTGATAATCCACAGTAGGAGAAAGGTCACATGTTATTTGAAGCAGCCAAGTGTCATAATTATAAACTTCTTTAAACTGTTATTACATGGTTTAAAATTTGCAATGATTAAACATTTGATATAAAACCAAAAAGAAGTGCCTGAGGCTCCGTTATTGCAAAATGTCTTAATGCAAATTTTCAGATGACCCATTAAATTAGGGCTTGAGAATGCTGTGGTTTATCCAGGACACTGCAAATTGAACTGAAAATTCTTAGAGGGACTTGCATGTCTTAAAACTTGAGCTAACAAATTGGAGTTTGCATTTAAGACTGCGAATCTGATCTGAAACAGAGTGAGCATAGCCTCAGAGAGGAACTGGAGCAACCTGCAGTCTCAGACCTCAAGAAGACTTCTAGGCTATATCCTTTTACTGAATCAGAATCATGTATACCTATGTCACCCTGATGAAAGTTTATCTGGGTTCTTTTTTAAGACCCCCACCCCAATAGAGTACAGAGCCTGTTCAGATGATATGTTTCAGTACCCCACTTACCATTAGAAAGTTTTACTATCCTTACATGCTGTAAAATGTCTTCTTTTCATCATCAGTATGCAGAACAAGTTACGTTCTTGTTCTTTCCCTTCTGCCTTCCTTCTGCAGGTCAGTCTGGTTCATCTAGCTTTTTCTTGTAGGTCCTGGTTTTCAGACTCCTTTTTCCATCTAGTGTCTTGACCTGCACACTAAATATTAATCTGAGCATGTTCAGAGTTAGTTACTTGTCTCACAGCTTTGTCTGGAAAAAATACCAAGATGAGTTTTAGCAGTTGAGGCCGTAGCAGAATCTGGGCTCTTTGTGATGTCCAGATTGACTGATGAGCTGCACAGACACTGAAGTGGATGATGATATGCTATCCTCCATAGGCCAGCCATCAGTGGCACTAAGAGAAATGGAAAATAATTTGGAACTTGGAGGAGGACTGTACAGTGATGGTGATGGCTTATGGAGGAATAACTGAAAGGGACTTCAGATGGAGCTGTAGGACTCTGAGTGTACAGAAATCCAAGAGCTGAGTGAATCATTAACATTTTCTATTGAAAGAAGGCCACTGGTTTCTCAGCACAAAGGCAAAGTCTTCATGGAAATGTTTGCATGAAAGAACAAAAGAAGAACAATGAAAATAACCAGGCAGGCAAAAAAGTCAGAGAATGTCTCTTATTCCTTAGTGTTTACTTTCATTTTCTCCACAATCATGGTTGCAAAAGTCATGTTTCCTATTAATGGCATGATTGTTATAATGGTTTCCTATTAATGGTGTATCCTGTTGCCTGCATGTTCTTAGTCCTAGAATATCGTAAGAAACGTGTTGCAGTTTGTTTGTATAAATTAACCAAAATGAATCCATGGTTGTGCCTACACTACAAGGGATCTCTATACACATAAATACGAAATTTATCAAAACACAGTTCCTGCAAGACTGATTTCCAGGAGATCTGCAGTCTGACTCAGGTGAAAAGGGAATCCTATTCTCTTTTAACTTCCCAGGCAGAATGCCTCCTCACTCCCTTCACCAACTCCAGCACAACAGAACGCTCTGTTGATGGCAGGCACGTGGTACCCGGGAGCGATCTGGAATGCCGCACGGCCAGAGGAGGGTGGGATGTGGTCACCGTGACAGAGAGGATGCGAGGACCAGTGGCAGCAGGAAGGCTGGCAGGACCTCAGCAGGTGGCACTCTTCCCCCTGCATCAGCGTGGGGAGGGAGTCGCTCCCCAGCAGCTCACAGCATCAGTCTGCTGACACCACAGCTCGGGATGCAGTGCGAAATCCAAAGCCTTGACCTCTTTTGATCGTTGCTTTGTTTTTTGTTGTTGTGGTTTTTTATAGAGTTGTCCTTGATTCATGTATAAAAATAGTTGACCAAAGGTTCTTGAAATTTCAGCTCAGATAATCTGCCTAATGAGATGTCTATCTATAGCCGTGGCCCTGTAAATTATTCTTTGCTCCTTGTTCAGGCAGTGCAATCCTAACACAACTGTGCTTTGATGTCAGACATCATTGTCTTTCTAGTTTAGTGATGATTCTGACCTGTACAGTCAGAGCATTTCAGGATGCAAATCCCTGTATTCTTACAGACTGTTTTCTGTGTTGCACTGACTTTTCAACCCCTCAGTCTGTCTGCAGGGTGAATTTAATGAGAGCTTAGACAACTAATATAAACTTGAAGTCTAATATTGTATGATTGTACCCCATCTTTTTAATGAACTCTTTTTAACAGGAACCTATTTTGGGTGATTAAGGATGTCTTGTTCACCCCAGTCCTATACCTTATGGCAATGTAAAGAAAAGAAGTTTTGGCAATAAATGGTTATAAAGAGTTTTAATCCCCAAGCTATACCTGTATCAAAGTCTCAAGGATTTCTTGCTTGCTTTCTTTGAGTGTTTTGGGTTTTTTTTCTGAAGGCATATCTGGAACTTCACCAAGTACTTGCCTTTGAGTCCTTGTTTCACAGCAGGAAAAAAAAGGGTCAGGATGGTTCCAGGTTGACAGAAGCTTGCACAGTTGTTGGCTTTGCATAATTGAGGAGCCTCCTTTTGTCATAGTCTCTTCAGGAGTTTTGGATGGTAGGTAGCTCTCATGCAGTTTATTGACATTTCTCTCCACAGGGTACTTTTTTATTAAGGTTCATCACAAGAGTGACCTTTTCTGCTGACCACTAATTTTTCATATACATCTTTGAGGGTTGACAGAAGCTTGCACAGTTGTTGGCTTTGCATAATTGAGGAGCCTCCTTTTGTCATAGTCTCTTCAGGAGTTTTGGATGGTAGGTAGCTCTCATGCAGTTTATTGACATTTCTCTCCACAGGGTACTTTTTTATTAAGGTTCATCACAAGAGTGACCTTTTCTGCTGACCACTAATTTTTCATATACATCTTTGAGAGTGCTCCTTAGGACACTTAGCTTGAATATACTTGAATATACTGATAGAGACTGATTTTGGTGCTGAACTGTCCGGCTGTGTATGCTTCTGTGATGTGGAGTTCCAGCTGCTGTGAACCAATTGAAATCTCATCAGAAAGAATAGCTTGTGCCTCTTGGGAAATCAGAATGTTTTTCTGCTCCCCAAAGTCCTGGATAGTCTGCATCATACCTGTGGCTGCCTTTGTGTCACACACTGGCCAGCAGCCTCCAGCAATGCCATTCAGTTAGGATGTGGCAAAGGAGAGCGTGGTGGGTTTTCTTGATTGTCTCACACAAAGTACATTGGGACAGTGATTTATTTTTTTTTCTGCTGTACCTCCTTTGGAAGTGTGTGGCCAAGTTACCCGCCCAGTTGCTGCATATGGGACAAGATTGGTCTTTAGTGAGGAGTTTGCAAAGGTGGTTGCAGAACGAACTCAACCATTTTAACAGTTGCTGGGGTGGTGGTGTCCCAGGAGAGTACATGCCTGGTTTGTGTGGGCTTCTTAGGCAGTAGTCTCAGAGGAAGTACTTGTGCTTTATTCACAGCAGGTGTAAACATGATATGATCTTATCTGGGAAATATCCATAATATCCATAATTCTCAGATCACTGGAGATACAGCCCACAGTGTTTGAAGTTCAAGATTAACTTTTTTCGCCATGTCTGAGGTTCACAATGTTCAGTGATAGAGATGAATTCCATGGCTTAATGCATGATTTCAGACTAAACTAAAAACCCACAGTAATGACTAGAGGAGATCTGGATTCCCCTGGGCCAGTCTTGATATCAAACTGCATTGATAGGAATTGCATGTGCATGGTAGACACACTTTTATCAAACAAGCCTGTGGTAGATTCATCCCCTGGTTGCACTGCCACAGGTACTTCGTTTCCTTCCAGTAGGTATTAGATTTATGTACATAAAATGTTGTAGTCAGGTGGGGGTTGGTCTCTTCTCGCAGGCAACCAGCAGTAGGACAAGAGGGCACAGACTCAAGCTCTGCCAGGGGAGGTTTAGGTTGGATATTAGGAAGAGATTTTTTACAGAGAGAGTAATCTGGCATTGGAATGGGCTGCCTGGGAAGGTGGTGGATTCACCATCCCTGGAGGTTTTCAAGATGAGACTGGATGTGGCACTTAGTGCCATAGCCTAGTAACCATGGTAGGGTTGGACTTGTTGATCTTTGCGGTCTTTTCCAACCTGGTTGTTTCTATGATTCTATGAAAAGAACCATTACTATGAATTTGCTTCACCTAGCAATACTAACAACTGAACAGTGAGGTTAGTTGGCTGACAGTAGCTAGGAGTACGGGTTTTATCAGACTGGAAGGTTTCCCCCCACCCCCCCAAGACATATATTACTCTGAGATAATAAAACTTATGTTAAAAAGGCCCCCCCAAGCTCTTAAATGAATTACTGGTATCAGACATTCTCCAGCTCTGAAGACATCAAGGTCATTATGTGGGAACAAAAATTATGTACCATATGGCACGTCTAAAATATTCAGTAATTGGAAGAGAGTGTTTGCTGAAAACAAATTTTACAGCAAACTAAGCTGTAAATTTTCCATGGCTTTGAAAAATCACCATGAAAGAAATAAGAGAACAAAACAGTGAAATGTATAGCCTGACCTGCTTACTTAATGTAGATTTATCAGTGACTGATTATATTCTCTTCATTATACAAAAGCATTCATCAGACCTTTTCAACTATAAACTCTAATCATGATTAGCATTTTAGTGTGGGGACCTGAAAGCATTCCGTAGACATGACTGAGTTCACACCCAGCATTTCCTGACAGACGTTTCTGTAATAATACATTTCATCTGCTTCTGGAATGTTTGCATTCCCAGCTTTGTGTGTCAGGAGAAAGATGGCCACATGCAAAGAGGTGAATTGCAATACTTAATTCAAACCCGAGACGAGAAGGACGTTTCATGGTCTTCACTATCGTCATTTGGCAGCTGGAAGGCAGAAGGTCAGAAGCAAATGATTGCTCAGCATTCTCCATGAGATCTCTCACAGTACTGAGAGGATCACCCAGATCTTTTGATTTTCAGTCCTGCACTATCAGTTACAAGATTGTCTTCCCTGATGTGCAGGACTCTTGTATACTCCCATCAACATTTGTTTTGCTTCTTCCTACCTACCCCAGAATATACAAAATAGTATTATTTGCAGTACTATTTGCTCCTTTAAACTTAGTACAGTAATGCAAGCCTTGAACCTTGTTGCCTGAGGCATTCAAGGTACTGTGATAGATGTCCCACTAAAATCAGTGTAGTTGCACTTTTTAGTGACTCAGCATCCCAATAACATGGTTGACAGCCAGTAGCCTCCCAGTTTATACTCTGCTCTGTCTGCAAAGGTTGCATTGGCAAAGCAAGGACTCTGGCAACCAAGAAAATACCTCACTCAGCTGGGGCACATCACTGAGGCTCTTAAGGGTAATAGTTACCCTGGTTTGACTGACAGATACACAATTGTGGTGGGCATTTCAACACATTGTGCATTGTGACTTCCGCTGTGTATTATCTGGCAGTTCTCACTCAGTTGGGTCAGCAGTTAATATGCTGGAACGGCCTGTTCTTTCTCTTTGGGTTTATTTTTTGTGTTTTGGGGTTTTGTTGGTTGATTATTTTCATTCTCCAGGGTCTAAAATAGGGAAAGTGCAAGCCTAAATGAGGCTGCTGGGACCCTCACATTTAGTTGCACAGATCAGCCATCTGCTTTGCATGCTACACCATCACTCCTCGTTATATACATATTATGGGAATATTTATTTTGCAAATGACTAGGTATTTGCTCTTGATATGCTTCCATCTGCATATAAATTTGTTAAACCACTCCCCTTAGGCATATGAAAGTTTGGATTTTCCTTTCAGGTGGCTATTTACCATACCATCAGGATGTTCAGCTCCTGCATCCACTGCAGGGTGCACATGTGGAAGACGGGCCGGGAAAAGCAATTTGCACAACTCCTCAGGTGTGAAAAAGGTTGAATTTTAGAGTGACAGCTGGTAGTGATGGAATCTGTGTAGGAATTTTGGAAGTCTTTGTGGTAACAATATAGTGCAAATAACTTGGGAGGAACCATAGACACATCTAGGTATAAATGAGGGCAGTGGATTTCTAGGAATGATGAAATGGCCCTGTTGGATAGTGTGTGCCACATACCTGGCAGATTTGCCTTCACTGAAATTCCCAGTGAGCTTTGAGGGAAGCTGTGTGAGGACAAAACCTCTCTTGAGCCTTCCTTCTGGGAGGATCAGAACAAGACCAAGTTGCAGTTAAGGGTGGGAAAGACAGGTTCTGATTTTTGAATTATTTAAACTTTTCAGAGTTTTGCGGTTTGTGCACAATGTGTACGGAAGAGGAAAAAGCAACCGAAGAAAAGATGGCTTGGGATTTAGGGCTTTGTTTGCTTATTATCTGCTGGTTTTGTTTTGTTTTGCCTGCAGAAAATGACTCAGAACAGTGTATTTTCTCACTAATTCTGCTCCTGTTAAATTCTAACCAAATCCTAAGAGAGAAGCAAGATCCCCTAGCAGTATCCATCTTAGCACTTGGCACATGGTACCACTTTTCTTGACTCGCTTGAACTTTCAAAAATCATGTGCTTTTGAAAGCTAATTATTCTCCTTCTCATGCTAATCAATATTGGTAGCATTTTGTCTTCAAAAAACTTTATCCCAGGAGCATGGATGTTTTAAGTGCTTGCCAGAGACTTAGCTATCCCTGGGGAAATGATGTGTTCAGGCATATCTCACTTTAAATAATTTTTTAAATAAACACTTTGCTTTGTCTTGCATATGAGTTATGACCCTAATGACTTCTGGTTCCGAGTTTCCTTTCTCAACGTTTCCTCTCCCCAGACTTCTCCCGATGATAATGCTGCACAGTGTGGGAATGAGCCCAGGCTGTCTTTTATTCCTATGTATTTACCTGACATTTTGCCAATGTGCTGTTATGCTGCTTTTTTATTTAAAAATATTGTTCTGAATCTCACATTGTGAAGATCAAAACTCACTCCTTAGGAAGGTGTATAGTGGACCAAAATCTTAATTACAGGTAGTAGGCACATGGGCTGTTCCAGGACACAGAGGGATGCATAAGGCACAGTGGCTTACCGGAGGCAGTTCAGTCCTTGAACGTCCTTCAGCACAATGATCTCCAGCAGTCTTTGGCACAAAATTGCAGGAGCTCTGAAGAAGGCAGAAACTCTACTGATGGCTGTGGTGAAGGCAGCTATTTTCTCTGCTTAGCCTACCTTATGTAAGGAACTCTTCATGAACTTTGTCTATTGAAAGCCAAAAGATTGATCAGGGATTTTCAGGCATAATGGCCCTTATTGTCAGAGATTGTCTTCTTTTTTTTTTTAACCTCCCAAGAAGATGTTGTTTAGAGTTGTGGCTTCTTTGTTCTGTTTGATTCATGGCTTTTGAGTATCTTGACATTATACGACATCCTATCATTAACTGCTTCTCTGAAGGCTCCCTGCAAGTGTTCTGCAAATCATTGCTATGTTATAGGCTCACTGTTGGGACCAATAATTTCAGTTGCTTACAACTTAAAATTTCTGTATACATAATGGGAATGCAGGCAAAATTGTGGCTACTTGAATATTTAAGAACAGTGTTGCAAACATGGTATAAGAAGACACTGCAAATAAAAGCTTTAGTTCTTGTACTTCAGGTTTAAGGATACATTTGTTAGCTTAGCAGGAGTTCTTCTAGAGGAATTTCTTTAAGGCCTCAGAGCACAGTGCCTGGGGGAAAGTTTGGCAGCATCAGAAACATCTAGACTCTATGTTCCCAACTTTTAAGTATATTGATAATGCATTGTGTTTTGTTTCATCTCTTCACAAAAATGTCTCTCTGATCCACTGTGTCTCATCTTTATAGCCTTTCTTGTTCCATGATTGCCATCACATCCATCTTGCATCCTTACTTCTCCATTGCCAGCTCTGCTGACATATCCAGGTCTGAGAGTGAGGTTACAAATCTGACTTTATCTGGCTAACATCACCCAGAGCCTTCGGGGTGTCTCTACACTATGCTCTCTTGTGATTCTGATGTAGGAATACATAACATGGGCATCCAAGTTGGCTTCATGAGGTTCATTCTGTAATATGCTCATGAGTCACCATTGAGATCTACCTCATCCTTCAGAAAACTCAGAACAAGCCTCCTTCACATTTTAACTTCATTGCAAATGATTTCACAGACATGAAGTCAGTTTATTCACAGTGGAAAGTAATTTATTTCTGTTTAGTTAATGTGCTGTTTCAGAGAAATAAGAAATAATTGCAGAACAATTAGGAAGAATTTGCTGGCAGATGAAAAAGCTAATTTGTGTGAAAATCAAGAGCAGAAATATTGTTTAAGTAGGCTGATTTCTTTGGATACATGTACCTTGCATAAGAATTTCATTTATAACACTTGATATAAATAGTGTGATAGCACTTCACAGAAGCTCCACTTATCAGGGGAATTCCAACTTCTTACAGAAAGTGAAGCATACTGGTTGTCATGCCATCCTTGTAAATATTTTATGTTGGCTTAAGACTCAAGGGCAGATGTCTATTTTTACTTAGTGTTTATGAAGAACTATGAACCTAAAAAGCTTTTGGTATAAAACATTTAGCAGTAGCAAAGTCAGTTCAATGCTGTCTCCGGAAGCAGAAATTGTGGTGCAGCTTTTTTGTTTGTTTTTATATTATATTTAATGTTTGCTGTGCTTCTCTGGCAAACATGTCTGTAAAAAGTACTTGTTCCAAATAACAACATACATTGGACAAAGTAGCTTGGAAGTCAGTATTCAGAAAGCATAGCTTTCCTTTTCTCTTACAGCAACTGCCTTGCATTGACATCTTCAGCAGTAACTTGCTATTTTTATTCTTGTGTTTTTATTTTTAACAGCTACAGCTTAGTATTGCCTGCCTGCCAAAATAATGAAACTCATAGACTGGCAGAGACAGTTCAGTGCTAATATGCATCCTGTATTGTCTGGTGTCCCAACTAACTTTCCTGGATGTCTACTGGTTTTTCAAAGAAACTACATAAAACTTCTATTCGGGTTATAATCTGAGGTTCTTAAAACCACCAAAAAATGTGCTTATGTGTTTATGATTAAAATGAAAAAGTTTAAGAGCTAAAGACTATTACTATGCAGATAACCAGAGTAAATGTTGAGCTGCCTGAGCCACATTGTCTGCTAACACTGCGTCCGTGCGTTTGCAAACGGGGCAGAGAGATTCAACCATTCAGACACTTTATAACATTTAGCCAGCATCAATATTTATTTAAAAGTCAGATTTCAGTAACTTCATGATCTTCAGTGTTCCCCTGGTGAACTCTCAAAAGCCAAGCACGTTACCAGCGTGCATGGCCATACCTACATGTTGGCCCCTGCCTGTGTGAGCACAGGACTTGCCTGGGTGCTGCTGCAGGAGGCCAGAGTGTGACATCACTGCTAATGAAGTTTGAATACAGAGCTATGTTTGAGAGCCAAAGGAAGTGCAGGAAGGAAACTGAGCGTCAGTGAGTCATGTCAGATGAATGCATGGCGAGCAGTTATTGATAACATACAGCCAAACCACAATGTTGATTTTGGAAGATTTGGCATGGGAACTAAAAGCAGCATCCTGACCTCGGTTGCAATTTGTTTGTATTACATTTCCAATAATGCTGTTTTGGTTTATTTGGAAGAATAGTTTCTTTTCAGATACTCTGTCTTTATTTATCTCACAGTTCTTGCTAGAATAAGGACCCTCAGGGACTGGAACGTTTAATCTGTGTGAACAAGGCATCAGCATTTTTCTGAAGACTGTCTCCCATTTTCTGTGTGAAGGAAAAATGTCTCTTTAGTGGCAGGCACCCTGCCTTGTAATTTCCGTTGTGTGAGCTTGGACATCTGTGCGATTATCCTCTGGGAACACTTGCAGCTTGACACACATGCATCTAGTCTAGCTATTTTTAATCACTGCTTTTCAAGTGGCTGTAGTGAGTTTGGTGACATGAATGGAAATAGTGTTTTCCAAATTTGAGTCCTTTGGTATTTGCTTTTTGTAGTCCCTCAACCCCACTAAAATCTCAAAGTATCATAAAGGTTAATCACTTCCAACTGTCCAGGAAACTTCATTATTAGGCTTGAAAATATTACAGTGGCCACAGAATTTGAATGTAAAACTGCATTTGAAGAAATAAGAAATAGCAAATTTCTGTATTAAGTGTAGTCCTAGTCATATAAGAACATGACATACTGAGAACTAGGTAGGCTTGCAGATATTTTAAAGTTATTTTCAAATTAAAATGTGATTGTATATGTGTTTTGCCTTAATTTATAGGAAAGATGATAGTTCTCTACCAGCAACAGTTACTATGACGGGGGTTTGTCACGCTGGAGAGTTTTTTAATTTTACTCTGTGGGACAAAACTGTTCCCAGGATCAATCTTTTCCTTACTTATTCCATTCAGTCACAGCTCTAGGGCCTATACCTTTACTACTTACATTATTGCAACCAAAGCTTCTGTGCTGCATCTCCTATTGTCAGTGTGAAGTAGTCATAAAACAAGTCCTGAAGAGTAATGATCCATTTTGAGTCTCAGCTTTCTAACTGACTCCTATTTCAATCAGACACTTGAAAAAGCACAGTGCTTGGACTCATGAAATGGTATTTTAAGCGAGGTTAGAGATGTTAAATTTGATGATATAAGTATCATTGTATTGATCAAGTCATGAAGAATACCCTGTATTACAAGTCATAAACTGGTTATTTGAAGGTTAATAGAGTAAGAGAGGGAAAAAAAGGCTTTAAGGGATTCCTGTAAACTATATACTTCATTTCTTTGGCCACAGTGTAGGATCAGGTAGATCTACGCCATTTCTGAAAGATGTCTGTGTACTCTATTCTTGAAGATCTCTGATGATGGAGACTCCACAATCTCCCTGTTCAACCAGTGTTTCACTCTATTTTAATATTAGAAAATCTATTCTTTAAAGTGTAGCCTGCAGTTTTCTTGCACATTGCATTAATTGTCTCTTGTCCTCCTCAGATGTGGAAAAAAGTGAAAACTGCTCTCAGGTTTCAGCCCACTCTCTTCTAGATTAACAGTCCTACTCCCATCAAATTTTCCTTGCAATTCACATTTTCTAGAAATATGATAATTTTTTCATTTCTCTTCTCTGGTCTGTGCTCTTTTTGACCTGCATTGCCCAGCACCAAGTGCTTCAGTGCAGTTCAACAGGAATCACGCTAAAGTTCATGGAGCTCTGTCTGATGCAGGAGACTCTTAACTTAGAAAAGTAATCCCTCTGGACTCAGCAGAGCCACCAAACTAAATGCTTCCTTGTAAGAAAGAGTAAAATCCTGCTGCTCAGATCTACCAAACCTTACTGGAGGGATCATTTTCCTCATATTCTTTTTGCATTCCTCAAACCGTGGTTCTCTTTTGCTGCCCTAAATATAAGGTCTGTTTTCACTTGCAACTTCCTTAATGCCTATGGCTTTCTTACTGTATGTACTTCATAGCACACTCTCTCACCTTCCACCTCTCCATTCCCAAATCCCAAATTCCTGGATTTAAGGAAGTTCCTTTGTGATTTCTTTTACTTTGAGCCTCATGCTTTAGGAAAATTCTTTTTAAACAGCCAGGGCTCAGTGACAATTTGCCTTTTAAAACCTTCTTAAAACTTTGTTTCTGAAAAACTTGGTGGGAGCTGGGCTACTTGAGCACCACACAGGGTGGTGCCCCAACCTGGCACAGTTGTTCTTTCCAGTGTCCACGTTATTGTCTCGTCTCTCTTTCACACTTACAAGGATAGCTTTTTGGAATGTGGGACACCATTTACTGTCAAATGAGAAGTACTTTGCACAACAGATTTATCTATAGTTAATATGTTAATCCTGACAACAATACTGGTGTGCTAGAGAGATACAACCCAATGCAGAGACTGCTGTTCCTTGTGCAAGCAGGCAAGTATTTCAGAGACAACTCTTATATCCTCATGTATATTTTTCCAAGCCATAGAATTATGCTTTAATAGTATTTCCACGGGAGAGCAAGGTGAGCCAAGGATCGGTCATTACAGAGATTTTTCCATGTAATCGAGTGGTTCAAGAAAACATTATGAAAGATTATCTTGGCAAAATATATAAATGTGAAGAACAGCTGGTAATCCCATGAAGATCCTGCTCATCTATAAATTAATACATGCCACTGGGGATACTGACAATTTTGTCTTGGAAGTAAAATGCTTGAGAAGAGATTTTGGCACTCAATCAGACAAAGATATGACACTCAAAAACAGAACTATATTTATGACACAGTACAAAAGCTAATTGGTTTAGGATATGTTTATATTAATAAGAAATCCAGCATCTATTTCTGATATCTATGTGTGTGTGTTAAAATGGAATTACATTCCACCGGGAGAGAGAGAAAACTTCCTTTGTTAACTTATCAGAAGAGCTTAATAAAACATTTTTGCAATTTTGTGGGGTTCTTCATTGAACAAATGGTTTTCTCACAACCCTCCTCCTCCACTGCTTTAATTTTACAGTATAACGAAAACAAGATGCAGCAAACTGTAACTGAGCTAGGATCAGAAGAACAGTTTTAGAAGAGGAGCAGCTGAATACATAGCTTAACAGTTACATAACTGGAAGGAAGGCCAGAAGATATAAACGTTTCTCATTTATCCATGCATATGTACATATGCACATAGGCAGAGAAAGAATGGTTGCTAGACATGCATTGATTCCATAAATATGTGTGGATAAATAGATAAGATAATCAGACGTCTAGAAAATTAAACTTGCTTCATGTAGTCAAATTTAATGTAATATTTTGTATCTCACCTGTCTTCATGATTGGTCTTCTTTATGACCTCTT
Organism: Acanthisitta chloris; assembly: GCF_000695815.1. Classification (NCBI taxonomy): domain Eukaryota; kingdom Metazoa; phylum Chordata; class Aves; order Passeriformes; family Acanthisittidae; genus Acanthisitta; species Acanthisitta chloris. The sequence goes on from NW_008662094.1 coordinate 36,077, forward strand.
CTCCCAGGTAACAAGTGATAGGACTGGAGGACATGGGCTTAGTTGCACCAGAGAAGGTTTAGTTTGGGTATTAGGAAACATCTCTTCACAGAAGGGATTGTAAAGCATTAGAACAGATTGCCCAGGGATGTGATGGAGTCACCATCCCTGGAAGTGTTCAAAAAGTGTGTGGATATGGCACTTGAGGACATGGTTTAATGGTGAACATGACAGTGGTGCTAGGTTGGCAGTTGGACTTGATGGTCTTAAAGATCTTTTCCAAGCTTAACAATTCTATGATTCTGTGATTTGTGTTATCTTCTTTTTTTCTGTTGATTGTTTGTTGATCTTAGATTTATTTTGTCTTATTTTTATGTGTTTGATACTATTTTAATGTAAAAGCACCTTTTTATTGAGTGAGATATATAACCTCTCCAAATGTTCAGGCTTTGGATATGGGAAAGAAAACAAGCACCAGAGGGAGCACTAAAATTTTCTCCTGAGTAGATACATTTTCCCTACTCCAGATTCCAGGCTATGACTTTAGATACAGGCTGAATTGTGATCCAGATTGTGACTGATTCCTTTGTGGTCAAAGGCAAAGATGCTTCTGATTGCAGACCTGCACCTCAGTTACCATCCTGTAGCATCAGGAAGAAGGGAAAGGACAGCCTTGATTTCACTTTTTCTCTCCTTTGAATATCTAGTGGCATTTCTAGCAAATGCAATCCTTCTGTACCTGAGAGCACTATCATCTATCCCTACATCTGCTGTTTGGTTCAGATAGCCTGGGGCCTTTCTAAAGTTACTGAAATCATTCTGTGAAAGTCCTCCTGAAGTCTTTTGGGACAGCATCCCAGCTCAAATTGATATGCTGCATCTGCCTACTCTGACCTATACAGTGATGCTGATGGATAAGACTGTATTTCTGTCAGTTCATTTGCTTTAGCAAGCACTGCCTTAAGTGCAGCTTCTGCTATGTGTAATGACAGATGTTGCCAAACGTGACTCACATTTTCTCTTCGTTCCCGCATGCAGCAGCCTCTCCAGTTGATGCTGTGACTCCTCAGCATGAGGAGCAAACTTATTTCTTAATAAACAAAAAACAAATTGGCAAGAGCCCCAGACATCTAGATGTTTTGGGCAAAAGTCTGTGCTCATTAGAATTTCGTCAGTAGAGAATAGTAAATTTCCAACCATGCTGTCTGGGACAGGATTCATACCCCATGATACTGTATGCTCCTGAAGAAGATGGAAGGTAGTATCGCTCCAAAAATAAAAAGCTTCTCTTTCACATTTTCCTTGCTGGTTGTCCTGGATGTGTCACACACCTTTTAGTTTAATGCTTTCCATGTTTTGAAAGACTACAATGATGGAACTGCTCTATGGGATCTAGTTTATCATATGAATTTTCTGTAGTATGGGATGTACACTCTTGTCTTCTGGACAAGACTGTCTGAGAAGCTAATAGAGCTACCATTGCCACAAACTCTGTTATAAGGAGTTGGCAGGTTTGTCTGTTTCTGCAGTGAGTTTTGGCTCCATTTCCATCTCAGAGAAATTTTAAATATTCCCTTTCAAAAGCTGGCATTGCTGATACCAGAACAGAGTACTTTTTGTAGCACTTGATTTGATTTCTATACTTAAGGTTGTTTTCTTTCCTCTCAAACGACTGTACTCACCTACTGATAAAATTCCTTTTCTGTAGTCTTTGATTAATAAGTAACATGGACTGTGCTGGCCTGGGAGGAGAGGATTCAGGGCAAAGTGCTACATTTTAATATGAAGTGAAGTGAATCTATTTGCACAAAATTATGTGAAAAGAATACAGTTCCAAGAAACCATGTTCTTGAAATATGCTTTTCTGCTTCTATTAGTTTGATCTGAAGCCTTGCTAATTCTAATTTTGTGTAGGCTTAAGATGACCTGTTTTTCAGTGTACAGATACCCATCCTGCATTTGACACCATTTAAATGCAAAGATCCATCCTTGGGGATGATGATTCAGTAGTGTACTGTTACAGGTTTTCTCATCAGTGGCAAAAAAGCATGACATTCTTCAGTTGGCTTTAAAGAGAAACCATTTGTGCAGTAAAAGGTATAGAAATTACAGAGATGTTGCAAAGAAAAAAAGAAATTCATTAAAATGAACAAAAAAAAGTAGGTCAAATTTTGGCCTAACTTCGTTCAAGTTGTTCCTTTTAAATACAAAGAGCAGAGAAAACAGGCAGATGGGAGTACAGAAAAGGGAAATAAGCCAAAGTGATTAGCCCGGTGACCTTCCCTTATTTCTGGTGGATTTTGTATGTATGTGCACTGTGCCATTGTTTCTGATGAATAAAATTAACATACTCAATTTATAGCCTAAAAGAAGCCTAAATTAAGTAATTTACTCACTACTACAATTCCAACTTAAGGTGCAAGTTTTAACTTTGGAAGTTACTTGTGGTAGTTATTTTCTATATTTTGCATATTTATGTGTTCAGCTCAAAGATACCCAAAAAAAGAGAATAATAGTTTTATAAAATAGCATTAGTACTAATTAAGAAAATAAAATAGCTCAGAACAATGGCATTCTCCTGGGGTTTTGTTTATATGCCATTTTTGAACAATTGAACATTGAGTCACTCAGTAACAGATTAGCTTATTCATCAGCTTTCTAAGAGCTAAATTTCAATGGATTTCTTCCCTTTCTTATATTCTTTCAAATGATTTATATAAAGGAAGGTTTTCACTATGTTGGTAAGGGTTTCCCAAGAACTTTCCAACTAATGCTTAGTTAAACAAATTGAGTAGAAATTTATACTGTAATTAGTTTGATGAGTGGATTGTGTTGCACAGCTCATATTATCTAGAGTTTCCTACTAAGGAAAGTAAAGAAATTAAAAATAAAGGCAAAGAAAATTAAGGTACTTCACTCATGGCTGTTATTTATTACCTTAAAACATAATTATAATTAATGATAACTTGTAAAGTACCTTGGAGTGTTCTGTTTAACTCCACTTTGAATGCTTGCTAGGCATTTTGGGTGGCTTGTCATTTGGATGAGATTCACAGTGTTTTTTTCAGAGTGGCCAGAAACAGAAATTTCAAAGAGCATCAATACTAGGATAGGCTGGAGAGTAGGGTTACATAGAATATACTGCTAACAGTATGGAACTCATCCACCACTGAAAAGACTTGGCTCCTATGTGGAAATAGGTTTATTCAAGTAATTTCACTTCCAAAATGCAGTGACTTGACAAATAGTGAATCTGGATATTTCTGATATCCAAAATGGTGTCTGAGTTCTTTTGCCTATTGCTAAACTCTAGCTCTTAAAAGCTTCTGTAGAAACATTGCCATAGCATAATTTCCTGTTCCATGGAAAAATCTGTTTTCTGTTCCCATTTTTAAAATTCATGGCTTTGGATGTCCATATTTTGGTTTCACAAATTAAGTTTATACAGAGGCCTTGAAATACCTTTCATATATGTACTTTTGAATGTCTTCCATGGTATCATTTCCTCCTAGGAGCGACCACTCCTTTCTTTTCATGCTCTCTCCATAAATTTTAACAATCCTGAGTGGTTCCCCTGTGAATCCTCTCAAAGTTTGTGATTCTGCTTCTGGGAGGTGATCAGTGCTTCCAAGATGTCCCATGTGACACTGCACCCTAATGCATGGAAAGACATTGCCATGTTATTAATGTCATTCTCCCTTTGATCTGTGTGTACCTAACATCTCATCAGCATTTTTGGCTAGAGCAAACCAGAGAGTGGTGTCACTGAGCTATCATGGTGACAGGCTGCTCCATTTGTTTAGGAAATAAACAGACCCTCTTCTTGCTGTAGCTATCCCAGCCGCAAATGTTTCCATGTCCTCCTGCACCTCACCACCTGGCCAGTTACTACTTCCCCAGGTCTCATTTTCAAGCTGCGCATTTAAAATGCTGTAACCTATTTCAGCTGGGTTAGCTGAAATGGTTTTAATGGTTGGTCTTGGGAAACCCGCTGCCTTTTCAGTGGAAGAAGTGATGGAGATGCCTGCAAGAACCATTCCAACAGCAAATGTTGGGGAGACAGAGGGGCTAAGTAGTGGTACACGTGAGGAGAGCAGGGTCTTGGGGATAGTATCTGACTATCTGATAGTATCCAGTGATCTGCAACTGGAACATCACAAGCAGTAGAGAATGCATGTCAGCATAGACAGGTCATTAACCAGCCTGTATCACATTACTTTGCATTACAAGGCATCACCTCTTATTTCTCAACATCTTTTCTGTCAGTTCCTCTGTAACTCACCTGTTAGGCATTCAGTAAATGTTTATAAGGGCTGGCTGTGCTACATAAATCAAATCCTAAACTTCAGATTGTTGGAAATGTGTTTTGAAAAACTCACACAAACATCTACTGTCTCCTTGGAGGCAGCTTTGATACCAAGCATGTTTTTTCTGAGATGTATTTACACTGAGGAAAGTGACTTGGCATCAGCAGCTTTGTTTATTTGTGTCTACTTTCACATAGTCTTTTAGGGTATTCACACCTCTCATGAAACTGTTACATTTTATGCTTGGTTCAAAATTTTCACATTTATTAGGTACCTTCCTTAAATGTTGGTACTGCAGAGAGGTCAGGTAGTACCACTGTAGACATTCAGGAGACTATTCAGTGAGGCAAAGCAAGTGCTTTGCAACCAGAGTTCTGTGGAAAATGCCGTTTCTACAAAGTACATGTGATTTTTTGGACTTTTTACATGTGAGGAGAGGTGGTCATTCCCAACAGAAATCTAAACAGGGATGTTTAGAGAGCACTTTATTCAGAAGTTTATTTTGTGAGATGACCAATGCCCTGTACAGAATGGCTCAGCTGTACATGTTTGCATTGTAGACACCTATTACTAGATGAAATTAATCCCACCTGTGCAATGTACTGTTAGATTAACTCAGTTTAGTTACATCTAACATCTTGATGAGTGGGAATATGAAAGCATTTATTTTCAGTTAAATGTACAAATTAATCATACATTTTCAATTTTGCTTTGTTCTTTTTTTATACCACCATTATTTTTATTTTTCATTATTTATGACACAAATGTTGCAATGGAAATTTTTTTCTCTCGACTCCTTTTCATTTAACCTATTCTGTTCTTGAACTGAGTCTCTTCTGTGCAACTGCCCTAGCCACTGCTGAGGACACACATATTCTGTAACAGGCATGGCCCTGGGGATAAAAGAGTTCAGACACCAGGAGATGTCTCTTTGCAGTAGAGATTTTCAGGTAACCTGCACTTTATGTTCCTAGCCTCCTTTAAAGTTATGTCTGTTTAATTAACCACTCACAAACAATGTTACTTGATATATTTCATATCTCTTTTCCAAAATATAAAAGGCAAAATCTTATCTGCTACTATAAGTTTTATGTTTTCAGTTGGTTTGTTTGGTTTTTTTAACCAAAATGAAACATAGTGAATAAATTTAAGCAATAAATAGCTCTAACAACTTGTTTTGTTAATTCCAGTTAATAATGTGTTCCAAAGTGTTACTGCATCAGTATTGTGTTTGTAGAACTTCTCCAGCAAAGCTAATTGATTCTGAAATGCCAAACCAGTAAGTTTTAGAAATTGTTTCCCCTGCAAAACTCTTAAGGTAGCTGTTCTTTTTTTTATAACCATCCCAGCATCTCAAAACAAATTGAGGAGGCTCTCAGGGGTAAAATACAGCTCCATAATGTCAGCTATTAGATAAAGGCAGTGATGAGGATAGTGCAGTTAAATACCTACTCTCCAATTACATTCTCTCTGGAAATTTAAAGTATATGAAAATACAAAAATTATTACAGTTATTTCAGTAATGTATAAATTTAATGCTCTTGGCTACCAACACTAAATAAGCTTTCTAACAAAGCAAACTCCTTAGACTTGATCTTTCTCTTTGACTCCTAGAAAAAACTTAATGGCAAACAACAGATAGGTCTCTCAGAAAAAGTGTTTCGCTCTTTCTAAGTATGCTTTTACCTTCAAAGTGTTTAAATTAGAGTAATAGGCTATATCCATTGCTTATAATATCTGCAGAATAATAATATTAAAAAGTAAAATGTTGCAAATAATCACAGAATAGTTAGGGTTGGAAGGGACCTCTGAAGATCTTCTAGTCCAAGCCTCCTGCCAAAGCAGAGTTGCCTAGGGCAGGTGACACAGGAATGGGACCAGGTGGGTTTTGAATGTCTCCAGAGGGGGAGAATCCACCACCTCCCTGGGCAGCCTCTTTCAGTGCTTTGCCACCCTCAATGTAAAGAAATTCTTCCTCATGTCGAGGTGGAACTTGTGTTATTTATATGCATTGGTAAGATCCCCTATCAGTCTTCTCTTCTTCAGACTGAACAGGACCATTTCCCACAGTCTCTCCTCATAAGAGACATGCTCCAGACCCCTGATCATCTTCACGGTCCTCTGCTGGACCCTCTCCAATAACTCCTTGTCTTTCTTGTACTGAGGAGCCCAGAACTGGACACAGTATTCCAGTTGTGGCCTCACTAGGGTCAACTAGAGGGGAGGATCACCTCCCTCAACCTGTTGGCCACAATTCCTGATGCACCCCTGGATACCATTGGTCCTCCTAGCCACAAGGGCACTCTGCTGGTTCATGGCATCTTTTACAAAACATCCCCACTTTGCTAGAGGAGCAGTTGGTGTTAAATTGCCTGTTACCAAATGTATAAATCTTTCAAAGTAACACATGCATGTGTTGCACGGATAGATGGCCTTTATTATTCTGCTGACAATAACTACATGATGTCCCTTTTTATTAAACTGTTACATTCTTGTTTCACTCTTATGCCAAAGGTCTGAAAACTGTAAAGGTGGCACAGAAACAAAACCAATCTTTCTGTAGGTATCCGAGAAGTGTAACTGATTTCTCTTGCATTACTGTAAAAAAAAATCCTAGATCAGGCAACAACTACCCAAATGAAATGAACAGAAATCGCTAATGGCACTGTTTAAAATCTCCTGGCTTGTAGAGTCTTTCTATATTGACCTTTTCCTTTATGTTTCTTAGTTTTCACTTGTAACACCAGAAGAACAAGGTCTGTAATTGTAATTAGATCAATCTGACAATGAGTCACTCTCTGGCAGCTAAAGAGGAACCAGGAGAAAAATAATCTAATCTTAAATATGAGTGGTATTTGCTGGAGGGGAGGAAAGGAGGGTGTATGTAATTTTTTTTAAAGGGGAATGTAAAACTTGCCAGGAATTAATTACATTTTTTTCTTAAATTTTTTTCATAACCTTGTGCTTCATGATGTAGAGTGGTTGCTGAGTATGTTGAAAAATCAGTGCCATATTGAAATCACCTGTAAATACATATGTCCTTGTGTATGCAAAATGGCATGTTTCAATTTTTAATCACATTTTTAGAGGCAGAACTAGTGGCAGGAAAAAGGCCACATCTATTTCTGCCTCTATTGTCCACTGGCACCAGTTCAGAAATGGTAAACATCTCTAGCAGGCACCTGAGCATCCTACTATAGAATCATAGAATAGTTTGGATTGGAAGGGACCTTAAAGACCATCTAGTTCCATGAGCAGACATACCACCCATTAGTTCAGGTTGCTCAAGGCCCCATTCAACCTGGCCTTGAGCACTTCCAGGGGTGGAGTGTCCACAACTTGTATTTAGCAACCTGTGCCAGTGCCTTGTTACCCTCTGAGTAAAGAATTTCCTCCTAACATCTAATCTAACTCTCTTCTTTTCTAATTTAAAACTGTTCCATCTTGTTCTGTCACTATCAAAAGTGGCTATCCCTCTTTGTTATAAGCCCTTTTAAGTACTAGAAGGCCACAATGAGGTCTTCCTGGAGCCTTCTCTTCTGCAGACTGAACACCCCCAGTGCTCTCAGCCTTTCTTCATAGGACAGGTGCTTCAGCCCTCTGATCATCTTCATTGTCCTCCTCTGGACATGCTCTCATAGGTCTTTCCTGTGTTGAAGGGTCCAGAACCAGACAAAGCACTCCAGGTAGGGACTTACAAGAGCAGAGTAGGGGCAGAATCACCTCCCTTGAGCTGCTGACCACACTTCTTATGATGCAGCCCAGGATGTAGTTGGCCTTACGGGCTGTGAGCACAGACTGTTGGCTCATGTCCAGCTTTTCAACCATGAGAACCCCGAAGTCCTTCTCCACAGGGCTGCTCTCAACGATTTCTTCTTCTTCTTCATGTCTGTATTCATGTCTGGGATTGCCCCAACCCATGTACAGCACATTGCACTCGGACTTGTTGAACTTCATGAGGTTCTTACGGGATGGGCCCGCTTCACAAGTTTGTCCAGGTCTCTCTGGATGGCATCCCATCCTTCTGTTGTGTCAACTGTACTGCTCAGCTTTATACCATCTGCAAACTTGCTGAGGGTGCTCTCAATCCCTCTCCCTTTATCACCGATAAAAGTATTAAATAGCACTGGTCCCAAGACAGAGCCTTAAGGGACACAATTCATCACTGGTCTCCTCTGGACACAGAGCCATTGACCACAACTCTCTGGCTGTGTCTATCCAGCCAGCTTCTTATCCACTGAATAGTCTACCCTTCAAATCCATGTGTCTCCAGTTTGGAGACAAGGATGTTGTGTGGGATCATGTCAAAGGCCATACAGAAGTCTAGGTAGATGACATCAGTGAGTCACCCCTTGTCGACTGTTGCCATTGCTCCGTCATAGAAGGCCACCAGATTGGTGAGGCTTGATTTACCCTTAGTGAAGCCATGCTGCCTGCCTCAGATCACCTCCTTGTGTTGCATGTGCCTTAACATTGCTTCCATGAGGATCTGCTTCATGATCTTCCTAGACACAGAGGTGAGACTCATGTATCTGTAGTCCCCTGTGTCTTCCTTTCTTATGTTTTTAAAAATAGCAGTGATGTTTCCCTTTTTCCATTTGCCTGACAGCCATGGCTTTTTGAATTTGATGGAGAGTGCCTTGGCAACAACATCAGCCTGCTTCCTCAGGACCCTGGAGCACATGTCATCAGGTCCCATAAACTTGTGGCTATTCAGCTTCATCAAGTGGTCCTGAACCTGGTCCTCTTGCTTATAGTGGGAAAGACTTCACTCTTTCAACCTCCACCTGAAGGTTCAGTGACTTGAGAGACATTCAGGGACTTGAGATCCTATACTGGTGAAACCCATAGTTGTTGAGGTCCATAAGTACAGCCTCAATCTTGGCATAGAAATCTACGACTGGCTGTTGTGAAATGCTGAGTTCTGGGGGTTTCTGAGCTCCTCATCCTCTCTACACATATGTCCTGCCTACACATTTTTTCCTTCATCCTCTCAAGATCCAAGCTTGGATTTCACTTTTGAGAATAGGCACACAACTGAGCAATGACTGTTCCCTTCACAGTTGCATGTCAGATGTCATCTTTGCTGTAGTATCTAGAATGAAAGTCTCAACTAGGCTGTAAGGTCTTTGATCCAAGGATGATCCTTTCATCCTATACATATGCATGGGTTTTGACCTAGATTTTCATATACTGTGTGTTTCTGTAAAGGAGTGACCTTATTTCTGGTTGTATCCTGAATGTAGGGTGTTCTGTAATGTAAGTAATAAAATATTATTAAATGGTAAGTTACTGCATTCTTCTGTTGCTATCTTGAATTGGTACTTTCATCTCATATGGATAGAGCTCTAAATATGTACTGCAAAACACTGTGACTATCAAAAAGCTGACAGATAGTGTACTGAAAAATCACAACACAGGATCAAAAACTCTAAGACTTTTGGAGATAAGAGAGATGGGTACATTCTGGCACCAAATGTGGGAAAACTCTGTGCAGAAGGTAATTTGAGTCTCTTTTTCTTTGCTTCAGAAGGGTTTAAAATAAAAGTAATCATAGAAATGTCATTTGTCTGATTATTTATTAAAATAAAAATGTTCTTGCTAGAATGCATTTTAGTGAAGAATGAGCTTAGGCTTGCATAAGATTAGATACGAATTATACTAGATTTCATGTGGAGTGAAGGCGAATATTGCAATATGTAGTAGAAAAAACGCTGCAAGAAATCAGACTCTTCTATAAAGGCCTTTAAGAATGTTTAGCATGAAGACTGGAGGAACTCCAGGTAGTACATCATGGTGATACATACACTCAGTGTTTGCTGTCTGGTTGGGCGTGCACAGCTATGCATTCAGACTAAGGGGGTACTAAAATTCTGAAATATAAAGAAGTCAGTGAAATGATAATTCCTTAATCTCACAGTCAGATTAGTATGTAAGGCCTCTCCTCCCTTCCTAAATCATCTGCCCAGAGTTGCATATTCTCCTTCTTTAATCATGTACACGATAAGGAGGCTTGGCAGTGTGCATGGCTGTTATACTCGGTGAACTAAAATATGCTGTCACAAAGTACATCCTTGTGTCTGATTTTATACTGTTGTATTTGGCTTAGTGTATACATTTAGCATTTTAAATTAGTGTTGAAATTGATTGTTTCTTCTTTTCATCAGCAGCAAAACATTAATAGGTATTTATAGTGGTAGATGTGTTTTAAAGACAGCCTAAAAATACTGGAGGGCCCTGTGTATCTGATGGTCTCTTTCAAGCTCTCATGAGTGTGGTAGGTCCTAGATTAAGTCTAGACCTAACCACCAGTCTTGATGTTCAGCTAATCCTGGGAGAAAACCCTCAGACTTTTCCATCAGCTGTCAAGAGGCCAGTGACCTTTGAAAACTCAATTGCATGAAATTACATGCTTCTGTGGCTAAAGAGCTACTAATAATAATTTACAGGTCCTGTCTTACTGCAACTGCAGTAGGGATATGGCCTCAGATACATGTCACTGTGAATTCCAGCACAGAAAGCGGAATGACTGTAATGTGGCTTCTCTCCTTTCTTCTCATTTCATTACCCCATGAAGTACAAATTAATTGCTCCAGCTTCTGGATCTTGTAGGAAATCTGTCTAGGACATATCACAACTGAAAATCTAGTCCACTAAAATCTGCACAGATAATCTAGTATTAATGGATCTGTTGTCTGCCACTCTTGCTAGCAGAGCCATCCTTCAGGCCTTTTCTTGGAAAGACAAGTCCCATAACAGCAAATTGGGCCTGTTACAATTTTTTTCCTTTTTTAAAAAAGATTTTTATTCTTTTGAATATTTGTTCTTTGGAGAGCTACCTAAGTCTTCTGCTTCCTTCCTTCTGCTTTTTTGGTGTAAGTGGCAAAGGGAAGCATGATTTGATGTCGGCTGTTTTCCACCATCTACAGAAAAAGCACACTGATGCTCAAGCCATGGTCTAGTAACCACGGTAGGGTTGGACTCAATGATCTTTGGGGTCTTTTCCAACCCGGCTGATTCTATGATTCTATGAAAGGTCTTGCACACGTGGCTGTTTCACACACTTGTCACCATCCAATCTGCTCCCCAGCAAGCCTGATTATTCAGATGTAGTTTCTGGTGGAAATTCCTGCAGCCTTTGCCCTATCCATGTGTCCAGGTGCTGCTGTTGGCTACTGTTCTTTGTACAGCATGGAGGTTCAAAGGAATGGGGAGCTGGTTCATCTTGCAGCTATGAAACTTTGGGACAACCACCATCACTCCCCTTAACAACATAATAAACCAATTACTAATCAAATGTACAACTCCATGCTGAAATAGAATTCAATCTGTAGAGACACATCTCAGCATCCAGTTTTCCAGCAGCTGGTAACCCAAGGTTGTTGACAGATGTGCATTTTGACAACAGTCCAGAAGCCCAGCCAGAGGGCATAGGAAACTGAGATTCCTTTCTTGCACTAACTAGTAGATTTTGCCCACCGAGAGGCCTTTTCTGAATGTTTTCATTCTATTTTTCCTGGAACATTAGAATACACCATTTAGGAAATGCTTTTTAAAACAGAATTGCAATAGCTGCTTTCTGAGCTCAGATGTTGTGTCATGAGTTAGCATTATTTTTAGTTGCTATGATTGAGCAAGTAAAACTGTGCAGAATATAGATGTGGATCAGTAGGTACATCCTTTACTGTGGTATTTTTCCATTTTCAGAGCTGATACAAAAATTTTCACCTTAAAAGTTTATTCTTGTTGGACCTAACAGTTCATATGAATCAGACCTACCTTGATTTAAGATCAAGGTGATTAAGTGAAGCAATGGTGTATTTTTGTCAAATCAGTGCTTTTCAAAAGATGAATAGTGCTTTAAATCTAACAATATAAACAAAATTTAAGTAGTGGACATTAACTTGAATAATGGAGCAGAAAACAGAGAAAGATGACATTTGTCTCACTGATACAACAAGACACAGCAACAACAAGACATGCAAAGTCATAGAAAAATCTCTATTAATTCCATCAGTGTTTAGTTGTAATTCATTGTCTGTGAGCAGTATAAAAATTATGCAACAAATATTGCCATAAATGTTAAGCAATGCTATGAAATATTTCTTTTTATTTTAATTGGCTGAAACCTGCCTAATACCACATTTTATAATGATACAATTTTAAGTTCAGTTTATTCAGTTTAGAAATCATACTGAGCCACCAAGAACAGTAGCACTGAGGAGGCTGTGGAGCTTTCCACTAAAGGATCCTTGAATATTTTTAGGAAGGTCATGGTGCTTAGGTGGCAAAAAAAAAAAAAAAAAAGATAGAGGAAGAGAAATGAATTGTTTGTCTGCATTGCAGAGAAACACAAAACCAGCTCCTCATATAGGAGCACAATGTATGGAGATAGTTCTGTGAATATATTTGTTTTGGCTGTCCATGGCAGCTGCAAGTAATACATGCCAATTTTACAACCCCTCTGTGGGAGTGTAGTTATTTTATTCTACTTCAAGAAGTGTATCTTCAGTTTTTTGCTTTAAAATAACTTGAGACAGTACTACATATATTGAAATGAGTTTGAATCTGCTTTAGGCTGTGCAGGAATGTGTGTATGGGAATGAGTGAGAGAGGGGGAGAGAATTTGAGCCAGTCTCTAATAAATCTCTGCTCTCTTTTGTTGCCAGAGAAGGATGCATGCAGGCAACTATTTCATTATGATTTTTGCCCATGATTTTAAACATGGCATGATGCAGAAAAGTCAAAGTCAATGCTTCTGTACAGATGTTTTGTGATATGTGTATAACAAGAAATTAAAAATTAGAAAATAAGGTTATGGTTGTGGATACCCTAACATCTCTTACTTCTGCCTTTCAGTTAGACTTGCATGTTAGTAGTGATATAGATGCAGAAGTTAGAGATCCAATTGATTTGCTCTGGACAGCAGTAATCCAACTGTCAGTGTCACTGTAGGAATGGAGGTGCTCATGACTAACTGAAGAACATCCCTTCCTTTGTTCAATCAGTGCTGCGCTGACTTGCTGGAGGTTACAGATTAAGCCAGCAGCACCTTCAGTATTTGAGCACACAAAATTTATGCTCTCTTACAACCTCAGCAATTTTTGAAGGGAAAAAATTAGCAGGATGGGTGATTCAGACACACACACACATATATGTATGTAATATATATACGCACACATATATGTGTGTGTGTATCTATATGTGTGTATATATTTATTTGGGGAGGAGAAGAGGGGGTGATTATGGTGTGCAATGTGTATGTGGGAGAGAAGGCTTCCAGCTCCAGTCTCTCCAGAGTGAATTGAGTCAAATGCAGCCCAACACCACAGCTGGTGTATAAAAATAAATGGATTTAAGCATAAAATTAATACCAAGCTTAGTCTAAATAATTTCAAATCATACACATCTGTTCATCCTTTGCTGCATAATAGCTCTCGTGTTCTTAGTTCACATGTGTGTAAGGGGTTCTCAACTCCCTAAAGTGGCATAATCTCACCCAACTTTTCTCACCATGTGCGTAGTCTCAGCAGGTAAGGCAAACAGCTGGGAACACAGAGCTTTGAGGTTGTTTAGGTGTTTACACACAGTTATCTGAACTGCACCTGGGCATTTGCTGACAGTGAACCCCACTGCAAAGGGACACATGCTTTTCTATGAAAATGTTAGCTCTGCCACCATCTCACACATGCATTGTCCTTTATTTATATGGGTTGAAGAGTTCATTTTAGCAATAAACAACAGAAGTTAATATACGTACCAAGTGATTGTTTTCCTATGAGCTACACCAGAATTTGCAATGGAATGGTCATTTCTGGCCTGTCTTGTGTGAGTTTGCTGTGGAGGTGGTGATGAGGTAGATGGCATCATCTTGCGTAGTACTGGTGGTACTGAAAGGCATTACATTGTTTCTTAGAAAGGGAGAACTATGAAACCTCCCAAAGGAAAAGCATGTCATTTGCATGGGAAAAGGTTTTTCTTTAAATCTGGTGTAAAACCACTTATAAACACACACAAAACCACACAGGCAACAAGAGAAAAATGATCAGAGATTGAAAAGGATTTACAGCAGGTTTCCAATACTGAAATGTCCTATAAAGACTGAAATCTATGAAGTAGTTACATGATAAAAAACAATCAGCATGTCTGCTTCTCCTAAAGGCACCAGCCTTTGCCAGATACTAGACAGCGACACTACCTAACATCTCCCACACGTGTTCT
>NW_008662094.1:50640-56722 GCF_000695815.1 Acanthisitta chloris
AGGAATGCTTCTGCTATGCACAATTTTTGTAGTTTTCAGTAACTTTTTTGAATAAAATAATGTATTCATAGAGTCATAGATTTTAAGGGTTGGAATGGACCTTATAGATCATCTAGTCCCAACACCCCCTGCCCTGGGCAGGGATACCTGCCCACTAGGTCAGGTTGCTCAAGGCCTCATCCAGCCTGGCCTTGAACACCATCAGGGTTGGTGCAGCCACCACATCCCTGGGCAACCTTCACTTAGCCCTGCTTTTCCTTTTACTGAGAACTGACCACTAAACAAACCTGTTTCTATTTTCCTCAGAAAGCCTAAAATGTGGACCAAGATTTTAACTGATTGCTGCTACATCAGTTTACTGGGAAAAGTGCATTTTTGGTTGAGTTTATATTACAATGATTAGTTTTATTGACTGTGAAGGAGAATACCTGATATCCACTTAGAGCCTAGCCATCATGTAACATTTCTGTGGACACTCAATAGTGAAAACAAACAAACTGCTGCCTAATGGCAGTCTGAAGTTCATTCCCAGCTAAGTACCACTCTGGGCCAAGCTAAAATAACACCACAGCTCTGGCCAGAGCTCACAAGGCTTGGTTTTCATGTTCTGCCATGGATTACTGCTAACTGCTGTTTGTTTTAGCAGTCACTCATTTCCCAGAGCAGGATAGCAGAGCCCTCAGCTTTCATGCCCCTCTTTGTTGTTGTGTGACCTCTTGTACCTTTCCCACTTCATTCTATCTTTAAAATAGATATAGCACTTCTTCCTACTCGAGAGGGTAAAAATGATAGCAATGTGTGACTCACTGTATTGTTCCAGGATTGTAAAAAAGAGAGGCTGCTCTCACTTTTGTCCCTCTCCATTTGGCAGCCACTGCTCTTCTTTTTAGTCTTTCTTTCTCCCACCTCTGCCCCATCACATTTCCACCTGGCCCCGAGACATATGTTGTGACAACTACATTATCTCCAGGTTATATTAATGTCTTTGTTTATACAGAAGCTTGGCTGGTTATCTTAATGCAGGACTGAGCACTAATTGATATTTGCACAGTTCTGAGTGTGTTGATGTAGTACTGCTGCAGAGTCGAGAGTTCAAAATGACTAAGAGCTCCTGGGACTTGCTAAAGGTAAAAGCATCACAAAGAGGGCATTTTTTGATTTTATCAGAACCAAATTTGCTGAGCCATGACAAAACTGTTACCTGTAAGGAAGTGATCCCAGAGGGTGGATGTTGGGAACTGGGCAGGATGCACTGAGCATTCAGGACACCATGCAGACCAAACATGGATACATATTCCTCAAGCTGTTTCCTTGGCTAAACGCTGGATGTTGCCTGTACCTGCTTTATCGTGGCTGTGCAAGAACACAATACCAAACTGTCAGGTTAGATTTTAATTAGATTTTAAAATATTGACTATGATAAAAGCATATTTAAAAACCCCAAAGTGGAAAGTGCTATGGAGAGTTTGTGTAAGTGAAAGAGAATGGGGTGACATCACCACTTTGTACTGGGTGGAACCAGACCTGCTTGGCAGCCCTGGTCATCTTGAAGGGATGAGGGGCATCTGTTTCTGCAGTGGGACATCTGTGTTCTGTCTCTCAGGTATATCCAGCTGGCCACAAAGGGAAAAATAGTAACAACAGATAAGCTGTTCTCACAGCTTGCTTTGGTTGGAACATGAATTTCCACAACCACAATGTAGAATCCCTGAAAATTTAAGAAAATTACCATGGATATGTTACAGCAAAGTAACATTCTGGAGTTTTAAATAGCTACATCTCTAAAATAAAAAAATAATGTTATCTGATTGGAGTGATTTTCTAAATTAATTCCAGTGGCCTCCAAAATCACAGGTATAATAAAATCCCTAGAGGTGAAGAAGGTATCTAAACTTATGATATCTTGGTGTCCTTTTCTCATGATTCCAAATACAGATATTAATAGAAATAGTTTTTCTGTTCTGTGAAATGTTTTGCCAGTTTGTAAAATTTTCTTATCTGGTTCAAAACCACAGGCCAAGACCAGGCAAAAATTGTTTCACAAATTTCTTATCTAATGTACAATGACTTACATTTTAAAGTAAACACCATTTTCAACACAAAACTCATGTATTTTCTTTGAAAGCTATCAAAATGGAACATTTCAACAATGTTGATAACTTGCTTTTTTATTTGATAATTCACTTTCTCTGTAGCAAAGTCATCTCAATTGAAATTTTAAATGGAAAAATGTGTGGGAAAAGTCCTCAATAATTTCAAGCTCCAGCTTACCACTTCCACTGATTTTGGTATCTTCACACTCATCCTTCTGTGGGATTTGTGGATCAGTTGCCAACTCCTGCAACTTTTTTTCCCCTAATGCGAATGGTGGTATCTGAGCATACCTGCATATGTGGTATGGCATAGTCAACAACAAAGAGGCTCTTGTCAACACAGAGGCTTTTCACTATTCATTAAATAATAGGAAAACTTTCACATTCAGATTTGATCTTGTTGTACTGGGGCCAAATTTAGGAGACTAGATTGTTCGCTCTTCGAGACTATGGAATAGCAAACACTGTCATGTTATGCCATAGGGAAAATCATAAGAGAAGCAAAGATAACATAGAATGGATGACCCCAAAAAACAAGATTACAGAGTATTAAACAAAGTGCTTGCATCAGAGCAGCATGTCAGACAGAGGAAATGGAGCTGTAATGGAGCACTTGTGATGAAAGCAACAAATTAAATAGCAGAAACTGTTTCATGATAAAATTGATATTCTGTTGCTTTTGTCCCTGGTTTGCCAAGATGAGTGCCAGTGCTGGGCCAAGACAAATAGGGATGGCCAGCTGAGCCACAGGGATGAATGGCATCTTCCAATCTGATGGCAAAATGAGCAACCACACTGGTTTAATATCGTAACAAATATCGTAGAGGCACACCCTAATGCTCACCACAAGTGGCTGCTCCTCATGCGTTGGAACCGAATCCTCCTCAATAAAAATTTGGTTATAACCCCCAGGGCTGTAATTGCTTGACATTTTGAAATTGTATTAGCAGCTGCTAGAAGTAAAAATCTTCCTGGTCTGCTAGTATAATATTTTTTTAAAAATTAAGTATGATAAATTGCAGTTACTGAAATGCTCCTTTGCTATTAGTCTTTCAGCTCATTTTCTTCTAATTTTTACTTTGAACATTTTTGAAATGGTTTTCATTGTTACGTACTTGATTATTGCCCTGCTCCACTTATTGTAAACCTTTTCCTTTAATAAGTCATTCAAAAGATTTCAATGTAAAATAGTTTCCAGGCAGTTTTCTACTTGATCAAAGGTTTCAAAACTGCAGCCACAAGAAATGTCACATTACTTTCTGGACTTCTATCAATAGTACATGAGCAAAATAGATACAGATTTGTAGCAAACAGAAGAAAGCAACTGAATAAATCTTTGTTTCTATGTCAGTGTTTTTTGAACTAGCACTGATCTTGGTGTAAAATTTGAAATAAATATTTAGAATAAAGTTAAATGCATTTTACAGACAAGTAATTTTGCCAACTAAAACACTAAACTAGGGAAGATAATTTTGAAATATTCATTCAGTGTTCTTTACAATGTTTAAATGTGCTTTTATGTCTGCAGGCAATATTTACAGTTTCTCACCTTTTCACAATACAGCTCAGAATGTTAAGTCTAGGGTTTTCAAGAGAAATGTCTCTGAATTCATCTGGATGCTTGGAGCCCCTTTTAGGTACTGAAAGGCTGCAATGAGGTCTCCCCAAGACCTCCTCTTCTCCAACTCTTTCCATGTGTCTTCACTGGAGAGATGCTTCAGCCCTCTGGCCATCTTTGTGACCCTCCTGTGGGCTCATTCCAACACGTCTACATCTTTCCTGTGCTGGGGACCCCAGAGCTGGATGCAGAGGAGTAGAGGGGCAGCATCACCTCCCTTGACCTGCTGGCCACACTTGTGAATGAGCAAGTGGACTTGCTTGACTGCAGTCTGAGGAGATGTGTACCCTTCTTTCTTTGACCTCATCAGTCATGAATAGTCTGCAGCACAGTAACTGAGGTTCAATGGGAGAAATTGAGAATTTCCCCTTCCCCCTACTTTCTAACCTGGTGAGGAGGACAGTGTGTTGTGATGTAGCAGGTATGAGGCAGCATCCCATACAACCAAGATCTGTTGATCTGCGATGCCGCAAGTGACTTCTCTAATAACTTTCAGGCTGAATATTAAACATGGTGTCTTATAACACCTCTGCACTGGTTGTATTTTAAAGGAAATGAGCCTTGTTGTCAGCCTTTGAAGATACAGCATAAGCACTGAAATCCAGCAACAGTCTCAAGCCTGTACAAAGATGGGTCTCTGAGAGAAATCCGATTTCTGGTACAGCAGTCTCAGCAGTATTTTCTATGGGATAACTTCAATATTGCCATTATTCCTAGCTGACTAACGTGCTCTAGGGAACTTGCAAGTGTCACGCAGACAGAAGATCTCATTGCTAGGGCCAGGCAACTTTAAGTTAAGGCTGATATTGCTGAGTGTCATAATATTACTTCCCCTTCTGGGCTGTAGAATTTTATTTTGAAGTAGTAACTAGGATTTTCTTTCCTTCTGTCAATATATTTCTGAAAGGATCTAATAAACCTGCTAAGCAGATGATTGAGTTTTGCATGCAGATCGCTGGTTTCCTCCTTTAGAACTGTCTATATGTCACTCTAATTAAAGCCTAGCAGGTTATTGAATCACTAGAATGAAAAACCAGCAGGATTTGCAATCTTTATACTTTGCAGGACCTTTTTTCAGCTCAGACTTCTTTCCTTCAGTATCAGTGAACCAGTAAGAAGTCATACAGATTTATCCTTTTTCCTCTGAAGGGAGTGTTGTGTTTCAGAGTGGTGCTGCTGGTTGCTCACCACAGAACATAATCTCACAGAATCCAAAGCCTTTTTTATTAACAGCAGATGTAAAGTAGTCCTGTCCAAATGCCAGGGTTTATTTGATAGCAGTGATATTTTTGATTCCATAACTATGTTGAATAAATTCCCTGGCTTTTTTATTAAACATCTAGAAGAGTTACTTGAATGCTGGACAGATATACTAATTTCCTTTTTTATTTTTTCTGGAGGGAGAGATTTCCTGAGAGTGAATGATTACAGTTTGACAGGTACTCTGAAATATCAGTAGAAGATATGGGCATATTTGAAACTGGAGCATAAAATAGCTAATAACTGATAGGAGCTGATGGGGAAGAAGGAAGCAAAAGACTTGCCTGCAAAATGATCTTTTTTTCTTTCCTTTTAAAATGGTGTATAATGTTATGCTATTGGTTGGCATTGCAGAATCCCTGTGCTGTTGCAAATTAAAATGGTTTTGAAGTTGTTCAAGTTAACCATTTCATATTCATCTTCTGTGTCTGAAAAAACCTTTTATGTGACAATAAGCTTTGTGGAATGCTATTAAATCATTTAATCCAGTTGTTTGTTGAGTTCCATACCCTGATCACTTATACCCATGAAAGATTATGTATACACCAGAGAAACAAATTTTTGATGAGCATGTTTATATTTTGCCTGTTAAGTTTATAATGTTGACGTTTTCCTTTTACCTTCACTTCCACTTAATCCAAGGAGTTTGAATCATTTGTTTCCACACAGAATGCCTTTCAGAAAGATCATAGAATCATAGAATTGTTTAGCTTAGAAAAGACCTCTAAGATCATTGAGTCCAACCATTAACCTTACACTGTCAAGTCCACCACTAAACCATGTCCCTCAGTGCCACATCTGCATCGACATGTCTTTTAAATACCTCCAGGGGTGGTGACTTCACCACTTTCCTGGGCAACCTGGTCCAATGCTTGGCAACCCTTTCAGTGAAGAAATTTTTCTTAATGTCCAATCAAAACCTCCCCTGAAGCAACTTGAGGCCATTTCAGGTTCTTTATAAATGCAACATATTCACTTTCCTCCCTGCAGTAGATCCACAGGCTTTCTTCCCTCTTTTGCTTTGTGCCCAAATACACTTTTTCACATGCATGGCTCTGTAAGTGAAGGTGGCTTTAATGGGATTGCTCACACACTTACAGGTGTCCCTGGT
>NW_008662094.1:56763-68514 GCF_000695815.1 Acanthisitta chloris
TTCAGATTCAGGTAATTATTTCTAACAAAATCTCTGGGCATCTTGTTCATTTCTCCAGGACCTGTAAAGTTAATACAATGGACTGGGAGGCTGTCTTTACAGGGCAGTATAAATGTGGGCTAGGGACCAGTCCCTCACCAGAGGCCAAGTGGCACTGAGTGTCCCATTGTCCCCACTCGTGAGGACACACTTTCCAACAGCTGGCTAGCTCCAAGCAGAGCTCTTCAGAGCAGTTTGTAAAAAAGCCAGAGCTGCTCAGCCAGGTGGACAAACCTGCGTACAATGCTTTGGACACAGCGCTTCAGCCTCATCTTTTATTTAGCACTGTAGATGAGCCTTTCAAGCTTCACTTAACTGCAAGTTGTCCCTTGAGCTAGCTGCATTGATGCTGAGGGTAGGCTTGCCTGGTTCACAGAGGTGGCTCATCCTGCTCTGATGATAAAGAAGAGGGTGGTGCTGCTTTGGGGGAGTTTTTTTTCACATAGGTGAATATGGGATGGCCCTGCTGAGACCGGGGACTGCTGAATGGGGAGTAATGGACCCAGCATCTAACACATTTCTGCTTTCTGTATGCTGGTTTACATGCTTCAGCAAATAAAACATGGTTATATCAGCAGAGTGTGTTTATCTCTGGCTTCTGTTTGACGCTTCCACTTGCAAAATTGCTACAGCTGGAGTTGTAAGCAAATTATTTCTTTATTATTCATAGCAGCAGGTGCTGCAGCAGTCTTTTGGCTAGAGTTGTACTCTCTTGGCCCATGGTTTCTATATATTTGATTAGATGGTGCCACGCTGTTCAGATGGGATGCTAGTCCTCCAATAAATGTATTCTGTTACACAATCACTTATATAGTGCATTATCGTTACTATTTCCATAAATCACTTTTAGTTGGCAGCTTTCTGTTACCACTTGGGATTGTTCCAGCAGTAATTTGCATCCTTTTTGTACAGCATCCTAAAAAGATCTTGGAAGTTGACATAGCCTGGGTTTAATTTTAATAGCTGGTGCCCTTCTGGCAGCACTAGAACATAGGAACCAGCTATCCATGAAGGACTGACATATTTATTTTTGATTCACAAATCATTTATGTATTCTTCAAGAAGTGTTTATCCTAAGATTCAATATAGCAATTTAGACATCCACCTCCAGCCAGCTTATGCCAGAGTTGTGATGCTAAAAATCAGGTGCCTGTGCCCAGCAGGATGATTAAGAACAACACAGCTTGCTGCAGGGTAGAGGGATGACACAATGTGCCTCACTCAGAAAGGTATCCCAAAAACCTGGCACAATGATATCGGACCTGCCTGTCCCTTGCCAGTTGACATAGCCTGTGTCTGAATTTCCCAATCCTCTATGGAAATGAGGTGTTTTGCCATTAATGAAACATGATTTGGACTCAGCCACTCTTTGTTCTCCCTTCTAGAAGCGACCACTCCACTTGATCCTTGCTGGCTAAAGACAGGTTAACTTCAGCTGCTGCTCAGACAAACCTTCAAATGGAGCAGAAGACTATTTTAGAATGAAATTGCCTTGTAGAGGGGAAAACAACTAGTCTAGCTGTGCTTTTTCTATTCTTAAGAGAGATGATTAATCAATTCAGTTCCATGCTTAGAGGATGAACTTTCCAATATCTCAGTAAAATTTTTCACTAAATAAAAGGTAAATAAAAAACATGTTTCCATAGACAGATTCCTATCAAGACTGCAGAAGCAATATCGACTGAAGAGATAACAGAGCACTTGGTACATCTGATAGAAAGGTGCAGATGATTGTCCATGTGGAGACAAGCAGATAACAAGAACAGGGAATGTGTCACTGCAAGGCACAGAAATTACTGTATTTTCATCTGGCTGCAGAATGGGCATTTTATACCTGTGAGTTCACTGGTATCTGGAGGAATCAGTTCAGCCTTCTGTCTAATTTTAAATAAAAATTTAGGTGCAGTTTCACCCATTATGCTAGTTTTATTTACAGGCTGCATTGCTGAGAGAGTTGATGGATCCATGCAAGGAAAATGGGTGATATGCATTTAATCACTGTCAACAACCTCCTCATTTGAGTACTGAAAGCTATTAAACTGAAAAGTAATGGACCAAGAGGTGCATCCAAGTGTGGTGTTAATGGTACCCCTTTCATTTAGCATGGCAGACCCAAAGCAGGGAGGTGCAAAATATAAAGAAAACAACATGGCAGATCAATTTGACCATGACCCTCTGGCAAAGGAACCCTTTCCTGGTCAGAGATGAACAGGAAACGTCACTCTACTGCTCCAAGCTGTTCTAGCCACAGTGTCCTGCTTCCTACCTGTCAGTAGAGCTGCCCACACATCTTGCCAGCAGCCTGCCTGCTCCTCAAGCCCCACCAACATTGCAAGACACTTTCAGGCATGTTCCAGTGTGCTGGACTTCATGTATCCTTGCAGCACATCCCCTGCTCGTGCTAGTGACTGCTCCTAGGCTCACTCACTGCAAGACAGGTGAACCTGGTTTGAGAGTGGGTGCCAGGTTGTCCTTGGCAAGCAAAACTAGCTATTCCCCATTATTTTTATTGATGAGCTCTGAATTTTATGCCTTGTGTAGTAAGGTGGTGATGATTAATCACTATATATATTGTCACTCTGAAATGTGGAACTTATTTGAAGGAAAAAATGTATCATTATTAATGAAAAATCAATTTCTTACAGATGCTGTTTCAGAAGCTGTGCAAGGAAAAAGCAGGTAAGACAGCATTACTTCTTGACATTTTCTTGGTGGCTTGTGTACCCTTGCATGCATTGATGGAGGACCCATGGGAGTCTCTGCTATTATATACGTATTTAGTGCAGTTGCGACAATCACTTCCATGCTGCTGTTCATGACCTAATGGTGTAGGATTTAGATGGTTCTCAGGCAAGCTGATAATTCACCACCTTTGACTTACACCTTGCTAGGTGAGTTCGGAAATAACAGAGATCAACCCCAGCATTTGTTATGGGTGTTAGAGTGGGCCTAAAGGTGTGGCCATGGCACTGGCGAGTATGAGCTGAGTTGAGGTGAGGTGAACCTCTGAGCTTTTTCTGTATCAGTGATCACACAGCAGTTCAATCTGGTGAAGAGGCTCATTACAGAGACACATTTTTCAAAAAAGGTAACAAGCCCCTGGGCCCTGTCCCCAGTGGCAGAGTCACAATGCCCTATTTCCCCCTTACCAGGAGTTCACTAGATGGTTAATGCACTTGTCAATATTAACAGTATTAAGTGAGTTTGATCATTGTGGAGAAATTATTTAGTTACAGTGAGGCACCAAGATCAGAGCAGTAAGTGGAGCTAAAGACTCAGATACCCTGAGCTGCTGGCACGTTAACATGCCAGGAGCTAAGGAAAGATTTGGATAGACATATACACACACAGAGATCCTGATTCAGCAAGATACTTAACACACAATTAAACCTGCATTTGACAAAACCAATTAATTGCAACAGGCGTAAGAAACTGCTTGGATGATTTACTTAATTGAGAGTAAATGTCCTTATTAAATTGTAATGAAGCACAATTAAGAAATACAGAGGAAAGAAATGGCTTCCCAGAATGTGGGTTACTGGAATTTAATAACAGCCTCACAGTTTTGCAAAAAGAAATGTCCCCAAAGTCTAGCTGAGTCCTCATTCCCACAAAAGCCTTTGCCAGCTAGAAATATTTCAGTCATAAACCAACAGACCTCTGGAGTCACCTGTTTCTGACTGCTGTTTCTGTTTCATTAGTCAGTGTGTATGCAGTGTGTGCCAATTCAAAGGAAAGCAATTGGACGTCAGTGTTGTAATTATCTCTCCGTCCTTAGGTGACTTAGCATCCTTTTTTTGGCCTAAAGGACTAGTTTAGAGCCAGTTTTCTCACTCAGTGATTTCTTCTTGCATCTGTCTCTGATCTAAACTGCATCCTCAGTTCATTCCAAGGGCCATCCTTAACTCGGTTAGGATCAGATGGATACAGCCTTTTGCACCCAATGTCACTGATCCAGTGGCTCTGCTGGCAAACATGCTGACTTAGCAAAATGCCAGAAACCCTGGCCTAGAAGACTCAGGTCTCCATAGGCAATTTCACCCTTGTGTATTTAACATCAGGTCAACAAACATGAATGTTGTTGAGCATAGTGTAAATATAAGTATTTTCACTCAAGCTCTGTGCACATTAACTTCTTCTTCTTTATGAGCTGGATGTGGATTTACTCCATGGTGGTATTTGCCAATGAAACACATGCCTGTGCTTTTCCAAAGCTAAACAAATTTCACAAGTTCTGAGACTGAGCAATTGTTTTTAATTGTTTTCATTCCTTGGACCAAAACCTCCCTGTGCCACTGAAGGTTGTTTTTATAAAGAAAAGGAAAACACATCAATAGAATATGTATTTTTTAGAAAAAATCAAACTAATTATTTTAGCAGTGCTCCTGTTTTATAGTATGACTAATATTTGAATTGTTTTGCTTTTATGACAACAATTATTTTATCACTGAAATAGATAAAGTTTGACCATCCATCTTAACAGTAGAACGTGATGGCTGAAAATCTGATGGCTGCAGGCATAAAAGAAGAATGACAGGTCATTTTCTGGCACAGTTTGGTCATTGAGGTGGAACTTTAATCATGAAAATCTAGCATATGATAGAGCCAGTAATAAATGTATCGTTAAAATGCTTCTGGCAGAAAATGCCCATTTCTTCAAACAGAACCATTTTACAGGAAAAGGTTAGAATCCATTAATTTTGATTTCAAATCATTTCTGTAAAATAGGCACACACATCTCGACATGCAATGATTTAACAGTATGCAGAGGGAGAAGTTCTAATTTTTATTTGACTTTGAAATTTTGGCTTTGAAATTTGTTACATTAAAGCATTAAAAAATAAAAGAGAGTGAGAGAAAGAGAGAGAAACCATGATTTAAATTACAAAACAAAGTCTAATTTTGTGTTTTGAACTGAGGAACAAGGGTTCATTCCCAGATTTGCAGTTGCTAAACGTTTCTGATGTTTTCTCTGCTTTCTGGGTAAGATTATTTTTTCTGTTTTGGAATTTCTTGCATGAACCAAAAACATGTCCTGCCTGTATCAGCCACACACAGAACATAGCACTGTTCTGTTCAAGTTCATTTTTTGCACCACTTTCCCCTTACATCCTCTCTTCTCATTCTTTCTTATTTCTTTTGTCATTTCTTCTTCTGACCTCTGTGTTGGGAAAAGCTCTCTCAGACTAGAGCTTCCCAGAGCCAAAAGAGTCATTTCCCGGAGTGTCAGTGAGTCACAGTGGGGTAGCACCTGCCCTCCCCACCAAACAGGATCTCTAACCTCATCCAGGAGTAGCTGGGGATGTACAGGGCATCACAGAGCTGCTGCAGCCAAGGTGGGGGCTTCTGCAGGGAACTGGACTGTCCTCAGCTTCCAGTCATTCTCCATGTAAATCATTTTTATCTGAAGGGAAAAAAAAACCCTGCCCTTTGGACTGCTGTTCTCTCTCTTGCTTGCATTTTATTTTGCCCTTTTTTTTTTTCCCAAATACATGCAATACTGTGGGGCTTCCATTCCCTGGATTCGTAGTGAGTGCCTTGCAATATATTAAGCAGGATACCTGAAATGTGTCTAAGAAAAGCTACAGCCACACAGACTGCCCAGCCACCCCAGGGAACCTCGTTTGAAGTACCAGCCTTCCTGGCAGTGTCACTGCATGCTACCAGGCCTGGTGCCATTATTTCCAGATGTAATAACACTGGTACTTAGAACAGTGCATGCACTGGAAATAATGATGTTCTGAGTATTAAAAATCTTGTACACTAGAAAAAAGATAATTAAATACCATTAAGATGTGACTCTAGAGGCATGAATTTATTCTGCTTTCTGTTTTAACAGTGACAGGATGCAGCATGAGCCTGTGGCTCCCAGGGGACTGGGGCAGACATGGGAACAGAGGTCACACACAACACCAAGATGAGGCGTGGGGACAGGGATGGGCCAAGGATGGGATGGATGTGTCAGTCTGCGGGTTAGGTTGCATGGCTGGGCAGGGCTTTGGCAGAGCTGGAGAACAGCCTTGCAACAGCATCATGGGGCTGGCATGGAATGCCCTGGGTTGTTTGAGACCTAGGCTGCAAATGTGGTGTCACTCACACCCTTTAAGATGTAGTTAGCAAAGTGCAAGGGACAATTGCAAGAGCGAATAAGCAGTTTGGAGTGTAAAAGCTGGTTTTCATATAGACAGGCTCACCCTTGGTCTGTAGGTTAGCAATTGTCTGTTGGCTTTCTGTAGAAGCAGTAGACAGGAAGACGATTCACACTTCTGCTGCTTGTATGTGATGGCACTAATAATCAAGTGTTACAAATTATAAAAAATATCTTAATCTGTGGCTTTACCAAGACCTGTGAAAACACCGACTTCATCCACTGGACCCTACTTTCTTTAAGAATGAATGTGGTTATCCTGGTGGTAACTGTGGTTTCAACCATTAAACCACATTCCTGTTGTCCTTAATAGATGATGCCATTCATAGGACTGTCCCAGTCCCACCACCATGCAACAGGCCACTTTGTTCCGGTCATCATCATCAAGGCATCTCATGTTGCCAGGTACATAACACTAAAACCAGTCTGCACCACCTATCTCTGTTCTGCACCTGTAACTCAGGAGGTTCTAAATTCTGCTGTGGTACCCCAGAGAACACCCTGGTTAGCTGCTCCTCTTGCCATCAGATTGCTGCTGGGTTTGTAGGCTGTGGTAATCTCTATTAAAACGTGGCTGACTGATGCTATGCATCCTTACTATCTCCTAGTATATGTCTTAGTAAAAATCATTCTACTCAGATTGAGCATTCTAGCTGCCTAATGTATTTTAAAGTTATCACCACATAGCTCAAGATGACTAACACAGAGCACACTTCATCACTGGTAGGGAAAATGAGCCTTTACTTTGCTGACAAAAATTTGAAGTCAGATTAAAAGCTGACACATCCTCTATTTTAGTGGTATGTATGAAACACTAAATATAGCAGCGTGCTCATGTATTTGCTGATGCATGGTAATGTAGTCTGTAGCAGAACAGCAATGGGCTGGCAAGGAAGATGGTGCACTGCAGTAATACGATAAAATCCTCATGTGACCTTGGCCATTTCAGAAGTACTTCGTGGATAATTGTGTATCCTTAACTGATATATTGCAAAATTCAAATAGATGCAGTTGTGGTCCCAGGGCTTTAATGAGCAGCCTGATCCTGCAATATTTGCCCAGGCATAATGCTAATTGACTTCAAGGAGAGGTCTCCATAGTGTAAGAAACCAGAACTGTACTATATAGCAGTGGTATATGAACAACTGCCAACAGAGGTCCTGATTCTGGGAAATGGGAGGGAGCCAGCAACTCTGGCTCCTGTTAGAAACCATAGGTGCTTGATTCATCACAAAATCAAACCCATGCACAGTAGTTCCCACTGATTACATACTTTTATGTTTCCTTAGTCACATAAGGTTTTATGCTCATGTTTTTGTTTTACCTTTGCTGCAGTCCCTGGGCAGGAGTTACAGGTTAATCACACTCTGGACAGGGAAATGGACATGACTTACAGAACCATAACCTATTCTGGGATTTTCCTCTTGCTCATGATGGGGGTGGAGAAGGTGATCTCTTTCAGCCTTTTGCTTGCCATGGATGCCTGGCAAGTGTCCTGGTGGTGGAGCTGGGGCTGTGACTGTGAGCCCCATCTTCTCATCCTCTTCAGGGGAAAGCAGCAGCTGGATTAGACATTCTGCAGTGCCTCCCAAGACCTAGGCAGTACTAATGTCTCCTGCTTTCATTACTCCAGCAATAACAGTTTACCCAAGATGAGAACTTGACCTTAAATAACTGGACAAATTAAAACATTCTCATCCAATGATCCCATGCATTTACTAGAAAGCAGAGTGGGGTCACTTTGACATTTTTCCAACACGAAGTGGAGATGCTTACTTTGGACTGAAAAATGAACAGGCTGTTTTCCTCAGCAGTGGTATAGTGAAAGTAAACTACTGAGTAAACCCAGCTGTTTGGTGGCCTTGGCCTGTTAACTAGTTATGCCCTGTGTTGCTCAAATGAGAAGTAGGTAGACTTGATGCTTGTCCTGCAGTCAGTGCATCAGAGGGTCCTTTCATTTGTCTCCTGTTCTATTTTCTCTGCAGTGCCAGTTTGGCTCCCAAAATTAGGCAGTGAGATTGCCTCTTCCTTTCATAATCAGAAATGATAGTACAAAGCCCCTCATTGTTCTTCTGAAAAGGCAAATCTTTGCTACTCAACTCTTACTGATGTATTGCAGCAGTTGAGGGCAAACTGTGATCCTCAGCTCTCAAAAGCAAGAGGAAAATTAGAACCGTTACTATATATATCTCATAATATTGCTGTTTCTAAAAAAACCCAACCAACCAACCAAAAAAAAACCCCCAAAAAAACCACCCACATGTAGATTAGAAGCATAGATGTTTACTGGTTTAGTATGTGAATTATAAACAAAAGCTTGATCTGTTAAGGAATACTCTGACTTTTATACAAAAGGTTTTGAAAAAATAAAGCAGCAGTGTATAAAGACACTTTACACACATGTGAATACCCAATGCTATTCTAAATATCTTCCTCCATTTCCCTGCTCCATGGTTCTTTATGTGACTTTGATTTTCAGTCAACATTTTTGATAAGAGAAAAAAATATTTAAAATACTAGAGCTGACAAATGATAAAAATAGTATTTAGTCATTAATTGTACAAAATAAAGGTGGTTTCAGAATGAAGATATTATAAGCATTTTTCCTAACTCATTTTGGTTACAGCTTGGACTCCTAAGGAGACCTGAACACTAAACAGCTGATAGATGAGCTTGGGTTTGTAACTGCTATTGAGATGTGACAGGAACCTTGCTGTAAATGGAAAATCTAATGCAAATTTATAAATTGCTCTAAAGTTTTGCCTCTGTTAGAATTAGGCAGTGTTGGTTTCCAGCAGCTAAGTTCAGACATGGAGCCATAGGATTCTTGAGTAATTTTCTCTTATGACTGAACAAATGCCTGACAAAGCTGCAGACAGACAGCCAAATTCAGCTCCCTTGCATCTCAGCAACCAACGTGCTTTAAACTAGGGGTTTCCAAGAGACATGGCAGAGGGCATATTTTGCTATTTCACAGTTATTCCAAAGGTAACAAATGCCTGGAAAATTTTCACAGAGTAATTAAAAAAAATCTAGCACACCTGTTTTTGTTTCAATTAGACCTTTCTGTCAGACCTCTCTGATAGCCTCAATGTAAGCTATGTCCTTGTATTTTATTTCCTGGGCAAGATATAGCTTCAAAGGTTTGAAGGTTAGACATTTTAAAGTATGCAAGAAGCAAAATAAACCTTTAGTATTCTATAATGCTAACTAGGCATTACAGCTCTGAGACAAACACACATGACAAATGAGCTATATAGTAGGAACCTTTTGTTTTCACAGAAAGCATTTCTAATGGGTAGCAGTTCCAGCAATTTTAGTTATTCCCTCTGGAAAACCTTCCCCTCACAACAATTCTTTAGGTTCAGTTTTTGCAATTTAACTATTTAGTATCATTTCCTAAGGATTAACTTGTGAGGGTTTGTGCCACATCAGAGTGACATGTACCTCCTCTCTGAAAAGCTCAGAACATTGAGATGTATTTTGCATTGTTCTTTGTTTGCAAGTCAGGCAGGCAAACACATTCTGTCTGGAACATGTGCTAGATGCAAAGTATTTGGGACAATAAAGCTGTCAAACAAAGCAGTCAGCTTCTGATCTTTTGCAACATAGGACCTTTTGTGCAGGTGTAGTCAGACCATGCCACTGTTTCCTACTATTCAACAACCTGCCATGGTGCAACCTCTGCTCTGAGGAGATGACCATGGCACGAAAAGTGTCTGTGCAGCTGTGACTGGCTATGAGCAGAGGTACCAGTCTCCACTTCCATGAGCACCAGAAAGATGAAACCCTTTACTATTGCTCATGTTAGAACTGAACGCAGGATCTCTAGGCATGAACCTCAACAACTTGCAGTTGAGTAATGACCAC
Organism: Acanthisitta chloris; assembly: GCF_000695815.1. Taxonomy (NCBI): domain Eukaryota; kingdom Metazoa; phylum Chordata; class Aves; order Passeriformes; family Acanthisittidae; genus Acanthisitta; species Acanthisitta chloris. The sequence goes on from NW_008662094.1 coordinate 66,821, forward strand.
ATTAACCTGAAGAAAGTTATCACTGCATAAGCCTCTCCCTAAACGTAATGGGACCACTAGAGGAGGACAAAGAACTGCGTAGTCTTGATGTCAACTAGAGAGGCACCTTCCTAAGAAGCAGGAGAATTGTTTTAAAAGGCTTTTCAGCTAAAAACCATCCAGTCTCTGCCCTTCCTGTTCTCTGTATTATATTCTATGCAGGACAGCAAGTTGCTATGGCAGAAATGCACATGGAGATGCTGGTATTTACTGAGTGCTCAGCACAAGGCAAAAATGAATTAGTAATTTCCACCATGCTGTCAAGCCACAGCTGAAATGAAGCAATGGGAGGAGACCAGAGCTGCATATGAATGCAAAAGACGTACCAATGCAAAAGACATATAATTCCATTGCATATAATGGCATCTGTCTGTTGTGATCTTGGCTCTGTGTCTTTATGAAGGCAGAGCAAAAAGAAAGGCAAGTTCAAGAAAACAGATGGCCAAAAGGTTGCTTTATTTGTGGTTATTATCAAGTGGATCAAAACCTGCTATTCCAGCCTTGATGAGGTGTGGGGTTTTCACATGGGGTCTGAGAAGGTAATGGCTGTAGGATTTTATTTGATATGTGTTTATGTTAGGTATAGACTTACCCTGGAGTATTTCTTGGTTCCCAAAGACTCTGTTATATATGGCCAGTATGCCTTAATTTTGAGAAATAAACTGATTCTAGCATCAAATCTTGCAAGTTTATCCTGTAGAATGTTAAGGATTCTTCCTTTGTAGAACCTAATTCTGTGCCAGCTGCAGTCATCAGTAACTTGGTAGGATTATGATTAGTGTCCAAGTAATGCATTTATAGATGTATAGAACATTATTTGTATCTGTAAAGAAAAATAATAACCTGCACTTTTCACAGCATTTCAGAATCAAACAACAATTCTAAGTAGCTGAGGAAGCTCAGGAACATTATATTTCATAAAATGTATATAGTTCTTTCAGGAAACTCTTAAAACAGCTACTTACTTGCATTGCTAATTAAGTGTTTCTTTTAATTATTTGAACTGAGGTAGTGACAATTGGCCTCAGGTCCAGAGTAGTGTCCTTGTGAGCACTGTAGAGGCAGAAAAAGAGTCCTTCCTTCACAAACCTTACTTCCTTACATTATAATTGATATTTTCATACAAAAAGGTGACTGTTAAAACAGTCATTTGTTTCTAATTCAGCATTCAACTAATTTGTGAAGAGTTTATTTTCATGCATGTTGGTCTGTGAGCTGATTGGTGTCCAGGTTACAATCCCCATCCTGCTAGGTGCTCTTTGCCAGAGCATGAGTGGCTATGGCCCAGGGTGTTGGTGGTCCACTTCTGTCAAACACAGAAGGATCTGGGGTGCAAAATAGGAGGGAGAAACTCAGAGAACTGCTTCCTCTGTGCCTGCTTCCCAAAGCAGTGAAGACAGAATACAGAAAGGAATAATTATAACATACCCTAACTGACTGGTCTTCCTTACAGACTTTCCCAGCAGTAACTGCCTCACTGTCCAGGTCAGGCCTCCATTGAGAGAAGCCACAAGTTTTGACTTCCAGAGTCTTTCAGCAGGCAAAGCAGGCACAAGGCCATAGGTACTCTGGCATCACTAGCAGACTGCTGATACTGGCATCTGTTTGTTTTATAAACATACAGAACATAAAGTTAGCCCTGCTTTTCACACTCT